>NC_091938.1:33948153-34248153 GCF_041260155.1 Ptychodera flava
GATCTTTTTAGCTCCGCTGTCAGCGACGCGGAGCTCATCAAATGAGCTGATTATTTTCCATCGTCGTCCGTCGTCTGTCAACAATTGCCTTCTCTTCTGAAACCGGAAGTCGAACTGCTTAAAAAATTTGATATGCAGTTTACTTCGGATAACATCACTTAAGTGGTTCGAATTGTGGTGAAATTTGAATATTTGTATTTTTGGGGCATTTTTGCTGTTTTTGGTAAAAAAATATTCTTCTCTGAAACCGCATGTCCGATTGCTTTGAAATTTGAGATGCAGTTTACTTAGGGTGACTTCAGTGCTGAAATTTGCACTTTGTTTATTTAAGGCGATTTTGTCATTTTGGTAAAAAATCTCTAAAAATCTCCTTTCAACTAATAGGTTAGATAGCTTTGATTTTGAGTTACATAGGTCACTAGGGATGGTCTCATTCAGAGTTGTTCAAATTGTGCAGAAATATGCAAATTATATTTTCAAAGCAATTTTGTTATATTTGGTCAAATAATTTGTTTCAATATAACCACTTGTCTGACAGCTTTGATATATTGTTACAGGATTATAGGAATGAATAAAATGTGATATATTGAAATTATGATGAAATCTACAATTTTATAATTTAGGGACAATTTTTGCCATTGTGGTCAAAATGCGTTTCTCAAAAATACTGGTGTGATAGCTGTGATATTTTGTATATTTGATATTTTGTATAAAGGTTCCTACAGATCAATTGAATGTGATTTATTGAAATTATGATGAAATCTGCAATTTTGTATTTTTGTGGCAATTTTTGCCATTTTTGGTCAAAAATTTGTTTATCAAGATGTACTGGTCTGATAGTTTTTATATTTGGTAAACAGGTTTTGACAGATGAACTGAAAAAGCACCGAGGCCAATCGTTTAGGTTTGTAAACTAATGTATCTGCAAGCGCACGGCGATGACACCATCGAGACAAATTTGACAAATTTTGTCAGTGTTTTATGCAAGGTTGCTGTTGCAGCAAGTAGTCTCAGTCTTGAAATACTTCATTTTGTTTCTATCAACACTTGCACTCACCTGAAGCTAGTTTTCACTGTTATTGCAAACGTAGTGTCCAAAATGGTACTATTATTTTTAGAATACTGTATATTTTTACATATTAATGAGCGAACGGTGGTGTCACTTTTAAATGTCAGTATTGAAATACAAATAAATCGAACTTAGCTTTTGAGAGTCGTGTTTTGATCCATGTGATGGGGAGACTTAGACTCAGGGACTTGATCGGGAGCATGTTTAGCGTATTTGATCGATATCAGTCATGATGCTATATTTTTTGTTAGCTACCGTCTCCTTGTAAGACTTATTCATATCAAAAGTTTTAAGCTACGACTGTGAAATTTTATTGAGTCTTGCGAACGAAAGTTTTTCGCCCTAAAATCAGCATGTTCTCCACAGCAACTTCAAGATAAAAATAATTCTGGGAATCTCTTGGCAGGGTTATGTATTACAGCAAAAAGTATGATCACAAAGGTATAAAAAGATAAAGATAAATTTTAAATTTGTCTTAGCTACAGGAGGACCAGATATTAGAGCACAGTTTAATGAAATGTTGAATTTCCTTGACTGAAGCGAGTAAATCATGGAATGAACTGGATCAAGATGTTGAACCGCGGCTTGGGATGTCTTTTGTATTCTTTTGAAATTGCAATCATTATATAAATATGTTGCAAGATTTTTGGATTAGGTCCGCACAGGGGTTTAAGCGTCTTTTGGCCCTGGCATGGAAATCATATGAATACTCAATATCTAGTTTGGACACAGACATCATCATTGTATCATTTTTGTCATTATTTGATCTCTTTAGGTTTTTATTCTATGTAGGAGCAATAAAACAATTTGCATGTCATGATATTGCATTTAATCCTATGGAGAACCCATTTTTTGCAGTCACAGGAACTAACTACATTCAGAATGACAATGAAATATGCAAGAAGTATTTTTACAACCGGTGCAACTCTTGCAAACTGTTATACGAAACCACAAGTTTATTAAAAGAAGATATCACGTGGAAGTCGTGAATGGCTTTTTTCAATATACCTCTCAATGATTTGAACAAATTCAAATTAAATCAGTTTAAAGGTGACCCGTTACGCTTTACTCCTACAAAGTAAGAGATTGACATGTCGGGACGTTTAATCACGTGCATATTCTGTCATACATCAACACGTTTAAAGATATTTAATAGTGAGTCGAAATGCTTCCATAAGTTTAACCAATGGTCATCTAACTTGCAGCATAAACATTCAGGGTGGGATAAAATGCATTTTGAAAGTGACCAAACTCAACTTCTTTACCGTAAAAGTTCAATGGACATGGTTTTAGTTTGGGTGTTCAACTTTTGTCCTTGCAAACTGTGATTATAAACAGTAATCAACATTCCTATCTGCTTGATATTCACGCTTAAATAACCGTGTGTTTCCTAATTTCACGCTATCATTTAGTATCACGCATTCACAGCCTTTACCATTTGTATTGTAAACAACGACGAGTCAATAGTCAAGCAAAAGAAGGATACTGGGCTTTAAACTTCACCGGTATCCAAAATCGCGGACTCTCATATCAAGCAGAGTTGACTTCATTTTCTCCAGCTTCTACATATCTGCAGAAGAAAGGCATAGGTTTCTCTGTCACCTCACAATTCTGTCAAGCTTGACGTTATTAAGCTATTCAGAACAATTGATGCCAACTCGCCATTTTGCGGTAGTTCTGCACTCCATATTCATATTCTTGAAACTGTTATTCTCTATCTGGTATTTAGTGCAGTTTCTCCTTGATCCGGTCTTATTCTAATTTTCTATAAGAGTACATTTTACTTTTAGGGATAACGTGTGAATGAATCTTATTAGTCATGGACACACTCTGCACTACATGCATTACACGTCAATGGATAACATTATACTTTTACATGACAATTTAAACATCATATTTGCCTTGCTTTCTCTTTCACTGTACCTAGCCCTCCAGTTTCCTTACATTCCAAGAACGGCTGGATCAATCCCTTTTATTTCAACCAGATGTCCCCTAGGCCAACTTGTGACACATCAACACCAATCCATTTGGTAGACTAGATTCAAATAAACTCAATGAGATGAAAACCAAATTCTCATCCAGTCACCTGAATATCATGATGTTGATTGAAAAGATGCAACTATCTTGTGCTAGCAACAAATGGTTACTTCCAAACGACCAAGCTAGGCATCACCATGTCAGTATACCAGTACCATGAATGTGGATTTCGAGTCAACTGGATTTTGCAACCAAATAGGATACAATTCCTTAACCCAACTATTTGATTGTGAATATTTCAATGACTCTAACCAGCAGAGTTAGCATACTCGGGAACCTAGTGTTTGGAGATCGATACATTTGTACAACACAAGAAAGTGCGTACAAGGTTTTAAATGCAAAGAGGCGCATGTAATTTAGTAAATGTGAGGCAACTTTGGTTGCGTGAGCGAAGTCTACGAAGGCAAACCAAATATGGGTATGTCCATATACATTTAGTTAATGATATGTAGGTTTTTAAAACCTTTTACAAACCAGACGAAACTGCTTTAAATTGCGAATACACACAATGATCTTTAAAATTCTAAGACACAGCTCAATGCAGGCTATTCAGCATGTGAACGTGTGCGGATAAAAGCCGTGCGCAAACTCCGAAAAGGGACATTTCGCTGTGAAACGATAGCAATAAAACACGAACTTAATATTTTTTCACAATGTGTACGAAGCTAAATTTAATTCCTTCAGAATATGAAATTGTGCGTGCAGTTGAGAACAGCTAATGAGCAGGCTACTCAATTTCTCACATACACATATATTAAATTCACATCCCTTTCTACATCACGGCGGATTGATCTGTTGCATTCATCTTCATAGTCTTCTTGACACAGAGAAAAATAAAATAATTTAGCTGGCGTGGGGCATTCTATATCAAACCTTATCTGTAAAATTCAGTGATTGCTGTGAATATTTTCACTTTTCATGTGTTCATGCATGTTTCTCGGCTAGAACACACATTATTTAATCCTGTGAAAATCTTCTGTCAATTGAGGAAAGAAAAAAGGAACGATGTTCCATTTTGCCGTCACATGAGTAATGAAATAAGTACACTTATCTCTTTGAAATAATGATAAGAGAACTGCCGTATGCTAACGTTTTCTTTTGTGATCATTATTCACATTTAACAATATTTAATAATATTATTATTTTCCTGGCAAGGTTGATGTTGGAATTGACTTGCGAACTGATTTGGAAAGAACAGAAGAGTTAGTAGAGCAGGTACTTAATTCAAGTAGCACCAAGGATCCCATAGCTGCATTGTATGTGGTCACCAAAACCGTTGGAATAACATCGGAGGTAAGTTGCATTAACATTTCAGCATAGGATTGAATTTTTTTTGTCTCACAGAAGACATGCGAATGTTGGGACAAAATGATCTTCTTTTAGGTACATCGAATTTCAAAAAAAAATGACATTCATGTATATAAATCTTAGTATACTTATACATTAATTTTAATTATTCGTTTTATTCTATTTATTTATTTATTTATTTAATGGTCTAACAGGGCCAAAAGGCCAAAAAACCACTCCGGTAAAGTTAACAGGTTACAAACAAACAAGCAAACTGTACAAAATCAACGTACAAAACGAAAAATAAAAAGAAAGAAATTAAAATTACAATATTTACAGCATATGCTAATGTCATAAAAGCAGTATTAGGTAAAAATGTATCTATAGAATTGTCATTACACAGTGTAATAGACCTAAAACCACATTTTCATATATTTAACCTGCAGTGTGCAACTTGAAATAATGACGGAGTCCTGAGGCTTCTAAGTGCTGTATAAAATGGCTGTTGATATAAAAGATAAACTTAAAACACAAATATTTCAGAACCACTTTTCGAACATTACCTACTTGGTCACTCAAATATTGGCTGTGGGCAGACAAGACCACAAAGCAGTACTCTCATGCACTTTTTACTAGAGATACATACAAGGATGTCAAAGCTTTTTGAAAAGAAAATGTATTACAGGATCTCTTTATGAAACCTGGCATTATGAAATCTCGTTTACATATTTCTTCAATATGTATAATGTCTTTTGACTAATTATGATATACGAAACTCGCTCAGTTACATGTATGCGGTGGCTCATCACCAATAAAGTAAAAAGATGGTGTGCAGTATCAAATTGACCCTTTACTACGAAAAGCAATACATGACTGTAACGCACCTTATGTTTAACAATATAGCAGGCTCCTCTTATGCATGATTATAGTGAGCGATGGTGTCCGCATTGCTTGACAATTACAACGCTGACTCATACTTATTCATGTTACATATATGCTCATTTCCAAAACTTATTTTAAAACCATTTTACAAGAAGGGATATCGAATCAGACAGTAAACTTATAGAAAAAAACATATGTTGAAACATGTATTTGAAACAGTTCTTCAAGCACCGCCATGCAGCAATCCCAATGTACAATCAGTGCTTTATCTTTTTAGGCAAAGAAAGTGCTGATGAATGCCCTGGCTATCTTTCTTTCAACTGCAGAAGATTTAAGTGTATACGCCCTAGAACTTACATCACAGATATTGGAAGGTATCACGTCAAATGGAGATGGTGATGGAATGTGGCTGGATACAAAGGTAGTATAATTAAAGCTGCAAGCAGCGTTGGCGGGGCCCAAGCGGTTAAAATGGTTGAAAGTTTTTGCACTAATTATATTATGTGCCAAATTCGAGCTTTGAAAAGTAGGATTTTGAACATCATGTCATAGTTACTGTACATTTCACATGGAATTGCATGTTTTACGGAAAATTCAATATGGTGGCCAAACCACGTGACCGATCGAAATACTTTTCGCAAACTTGAAAGAGATCATACTTAAAAAATACGAGTACAATTTCAGCTCAATCAGTGTGTTGGTTCTGGAGAAGTTTTTAAAGATTAAATCACGATTTTCGCAAAATCCAATATGGCGGCCAAACCACGTGACCGATCCAAACGCCTTTCGCAAACTTGAAAGAGATCACACTTAAGATGTTACACATAAAATTTCAGCTCAATCGGTGTGTTGGTTGTGGAGAAGAAAATCTTTAAAGATTAAATCAAGATTTTCCTAAAATCCAATATGGCGGCCAAACCACGTGACCGATCAAAACGCCTTTCGCAAACTTGAAAGAGATCACACTAAAGTTGTTACATGTCAAATTTCAGTCAAATCGGTGTGTTGGTTCTGGAGGAGAAGATTTTTAAAGATTAAATCACGATTTTCTCAAAATCCAATATGGCGGCCAAACCACGTGACCGATCAAAACGCCTTTCGCAAACTTGAAAGAGATCACTCTAAGGATGACATGAGCAAAATTTCAGCTCAATCGGTGTGTTGGTTCTGGAGAAGAAGATTTTTAAAGATTAAAATGGTATTTTTTGAAAATCCAATATGGCGGCCAAGGTCACGTGACCGCACGCAATTTTATTTGCCAATTCTTAAGACCTTAGGTCATGCTTGCTATATAAAAAATTTCAAACTGACTAGACCCCTAGGTCAGCAGGAAATGCCATTTTTAGGTTTTCGGAAAATCCAATATGGCCGCCCGGTCACATGACCAATCAAAATTTTAAGGATAATATGCACGAGTACCCATAAGTAGCTATTAGCACTGCAAGTTTGAGAAGTTTATGTCATGCGGTTTCTGAGATCAAGAGTGACAAAAAAGGGACAGTAGAAGAAGAAGATGAGGAAGAAGAAGAATATTGAACTCCAGTAAAACCAACAGGGGCCCACGCCGGTAGGCTTGGGCCCTAATTAGATGATATGATATGCTGGCATATGTAATAAATGTTGTTGTTGGAGTTGCATACCAGTCATATGATTTGAAATGTTCAGTCATTATAATGTCAACATTTAGCTTGTAATTAGTTCGATAGAAGTCGAAATTGTCATTGATGTTTCTAATTTAATTGTAATTTTCATATTAATCAGGTAGCAGTATCCTTGGCGTTAAAAAACATAACAGGAGTGCTTTTATCAACAACTGGTAACGGGACAGATATTGATCCACGACTCACTCAAAGCGTCGTCTCGAGTAAGTCATTTGTACAAACAGATGTATTAGATTAAATTGTGCAGTATTTGTTATCGATGAAGTGTTTGCATGATACAAAAACAACATTATCACACAAATGACAATTAATAGTAACTATAAAATCACCCACTCTGTCCTTTTCATGCTAATTCCCGTCTGTAGATATCCTCGACACCTCATCAAACCTCTTTGGTTCAACGATCCTAACGAAATGGCAATATGAAGAGCCAGAAAAACATAAAGTGAGTACCAAAAGTAGACTGCGATACCTTGAAGTATATGTACTTCGGAAAAATTTCAACGGTAATTTTCGGCGCAATCAAATCAAGACCATTCACAAATTATAGAATGACACATTTCGTATCAAGATATAATTGAAGAAAATGCCTTTCATGAACAATTAGTCTCAATGCTTGGAGAACATACCCGACATTTTGTTTTGACTAGCAGCTATTAAGACGTACAAAAATACTCAAAAGACGTATAAAAATAGCTCAAAGATATGTGCTATGTGCATTAAAGCCCACGTGATGCCAACGTCAGTCATTTTTGTCATATTTTTGTTTGAAACGGAATCATGAATTTTTAAAATTACAAGACAAATGATGCTGAATCGTACATTATGCATGCCCAACCCGACTCACAATCATATAAAACGAGTGAAAATGAATTCTTGTCCGTTGAACCAACGTCTTGCACTGTTTGTTGACAAACGAAATGCCATGCCATCTCAATCCTGCCAATGAACAAGCATAGTACAGTTTTGCTCTTCCACGCTGTTTAAGGCGGTATGTTTCGTTTATTTTTTGAAAACTAATACAAATGAATAAAAGTTATCTTGAATGCAGATCCAAAAATCTCACTCCATTACATTTTATAGTAAATGTAAGGGAAATGTATGTAAGTAATATTGAACATAACGAGTATCTATTCCTCACGAGAACTTTTACGAAGGCTTCACTGGCTAGCTGCGAAGAAGCTCCCAGTATGTAGAAGTTCATAAGTTGGTAGCAGCAATTGCATGATGCCCGCGTTCGCCTTTCGAATTTGGGAGGATATTTACTGCTGTATTCATGCATTAAAACTAAAATCTCAAAACTTTATGCGACGAGACCGACGGTCTGTACCTTCTGAGTAGCTTCCGTTTTTACCGAAATTTTCGCCCAGATATCTTCCTTGCAAAGACTGGCCATGGTCGATCGGCTCAGACGTACGCAGCAGTGTAATACTGGCTGGAATTGACCATCGCGTTCACGCCACATGATCTTCTTGACAGTCTGCAAAAGTATGTTGCTTCAATTACCTCACGGTTAGCGCTACAGTGTGCTTACGTTATACTTCGATTTACTGTATTTTGATAATTATTCGACTACAGACTTGGGGCATTGATTTTATATCGGTACCTAGATTTCACAGTATAGCCCGACCTGATCCACCGGCCACAGCCTACTATTTGTGAGCCGAAAGTAACGCACAAATTGCAACAGAATATAATGTTAGCCTCCACTGCCCAAGTTATGTATCCTCTGAAACAAAGCAGTACCTATTTAAACTGAGAAGTACAGAGTAAATTCATAAGCAGGTCATTCAGCTAGCCATAGCAATACGCGTTGACATGCTGTTTTGATTACGCAGGAGGCGTGTTCATGGTCCTAGACATCTTGCCAGGTCGATGACGTCATCAGTATCAGTGTTCTGAGTCACATGTACAACATAGAATCTGTCCACAAACCCGCACGGTATTTCAACCTGATCGGGCAATGTATAGCGTTAGTGTGTCGCTACGGGTTTGCATTACTGGGGCTTCCAATTAATTATTTATAAGATAAATCAATCACGCGACAAAGCCTTCATCTGCGATCTAGTTTTCTTTAATAAAACGTTTCAGCCTTAAGTATGTGCGCGCGCATACGTAATAGTACTACCATCGAGAATACTGTAGATATGACAAAGTATATAATTTTCTTGATATTGTCTACCTTACAGGCTACAACAATTCTTTCGAGTATATCAGAAGCTCTTGACGTTGCACTGAATGTTGCAATGCTCACACTAGATTCTGAAGAGGAGGATTCTTTCAACTGGGTTACAGAATTCATTGAAGCGAGTGTGGAGAAAAGAAAGCCATCTTCCCTCCAAAACAAACGACTAACTTCTAAGTTTGGAGGCTTCATTCTACCAGACAGTCAAGAAACCAGGAATCGGACACGATCAGTTAAGGTGACAAATTATATTTCCTGTCCAACTAAACTTATTTAAGAACACGCCATGCGCATGTTATACCTTACTTAAATTCCATTCACTTTTTATTTCCATTCTTCCCTACGCACATACCAATCACGTTACCTACTCTCGAAACTTCCCTGTTACCTTCATCATAATTGCAAACGTAAGCGATGAAACTTACTTCTGTGTCTGACATTTCGAGATATAACCCAGTATATGTTTTATTGTGTATAAATCATTCTTAATGTTTATGTTTCAGTTTCTGGCCTCGATCATAAATACGCATCTGTTGACTCACCGGATATGTTTCAGCGTTCACCTGTCGTTTCTTAGAAATCAATGACGAATACGGTGTACCACGTCCACTGGATGGCATCTACACAATCAATATCACCAAAAGCGATGTCATGGCAGCACACAGTAACACGACAACCACAGGAACAAGACTGGGCATATCAAAAACCGAACCTGTTGGATTTTCGTTCAACATCACACAACCTAGCAGTATGGTATCCATGACACTTGAATCTCACGATCCATCTGCTGTGTATGGAATATATATCCGAGAAGGGTTGATGGCTAATGAAACAATTCATGACGGAGGATGGAAAATACCTGGTAATCCTGCTAAAACTGTGGTACACAATGCAACGCATGCTGGGACGTACTTTATTTTACTTACTCTAGGTTTGTACATTATTATTAATGGATGTCGTGCCTGTAAAATATACAGGTTAGACCATATAAGTTACATATAGATTTGGCATTTTTTTTGGCAAAATGTGCGAAGTTCTATATATTTAAATATTGTATGCATTGTAGATTGCGTTTTGAGGTAATTCCGGTTGGAACCCTTGGCCGTTCCTGTAAACATACACATTCAGTTTGATGCGAAGCAGCCCATGCTACTGATACTATATTTATTACAACTAGTATTATATGTGTTTAGGCTAATTTTGGTATGGTATTAACCGTAGTACACAGAGGGTACATAAGAAATCTATTAAAACCGTTTTAGTCCACTGTTCATTCTGCATTTGCATGCTTTAAAATCTATGAGCGCATACCTTGGGATTAAAGCTGGTTCTGAAATATGGTATTTTCTACCCCAGTGAAGGTGCAAAGCGAGACTTACTTCGTCCAATTAATCTCAATTTTTGTTAAGTTAGTTCGTTTGTACAAAGTTGTCACTCCAATATCCTAAACGTATATCCACACCTATTGAAAAATTCTGCAAGACACTCGGACATAGGCGTCGTATGTTGCTAATTTTAAGAAACAAAAAAAATCAGACAAAGTACCGAGCAATGATGCAAGTCTTACAAAATTATCTGCTTCATAAGCAAAATTTTCCGTTAATGACGACTGCAAGAGTCATAGCAAGTAACCAAAGACAAGAATTTAAAACAATTATTATGCATTCAGTGAATTTGAAGTGCCAATGCTAATAGATTCCCCCTTGATATACTTTTGTGTATGTTTAAACACGTGACAGTCAAAATTTTAAAACGTACGTACGTTGTAAACCTTGCCCAATAACTGTATACAGTGAGAAAACCACTTTGCGCGAAATGCATATAAATTTGCACTGACAGACGGGAAAGAACAATGATCTCAGAAGTTAGATCTTGCACTATTTCCGTTTGTAATGCGGAGAGTTAAAGAGTGATGAAAACAAAAACCCCTATTTCAGGTAAAACACAAAATGTAAATAAAGCATGTACTAATATCTAGGCTTGAGAAAATATATACGTTAATGTGTTCAAGCTCATTTGTTTGCAGAGAATCATTGTTTGGATGGCCTTATACTTATCAGTCTAGGAATCTTATGTGAAATTTTTCAGCTTATAAATAGAATGTTTTCGTTTTTCCGACATTGCAGAGTATCCGAGAAGAGATCCCGAAGTACATGACATTTGGATAACTGTTTCCGTCAATATTTGCAGCTTCTGGAATGACGTCACAGGAGAGTGGGACAATGAAGGATGTTGGGTAAGAATTGTGTTTCCCTATAATTGCCTTGTTTCCCACAAACATGTGCTTGGCTACACATCAAAATGCAATCTGGAATGGAGTACCACGACAAAACAGAATTAACGACCACTTACTTTCTTCACAATAACTCACTAACCTAAATGCTTCGATATAATCCATTGACCGAATATAAGGCCAAAAAAAAAAAGAAATGTTTCTGGTCAGGCCTTTCTTTAAAAAATGGTGCGGCGACGCGGATTTTTTTTCCTCCTCCTCAAGGGAGGGAGCAGGGTCAGTTAAAGCGCCAAAGCTTAGCGGCTAATTTGCATAATCATTTGCATATCATTAATTTATATTTGCATATGGATGTAAGCTTGCACATGCATCCACACATACATGTACACTCACAACAAAATGCAATGGTAACACAAAAGTGTGCAGTTTGAACATCATGGAAACTCTTTATTACACTTAAATAAATCATCACAGTATTGTAATTACAATTGCCATTAAAACAGAAGATTCAGATTGAAACTTTGAGAGCAAGACATGGTTCGTCTGATTGGAGTTTCATTAATACATATATTGCTAATAAATTGTCAAAACTTGCCAACAAAGAGGAAAATTCACAAGTTTAAGCTTTACACAATTCAAATGCAATTGAATTTTATATCATTTTTGAACGACAAACACCGCGAATAATTTTTCATCACGGGGATAGATTTCAACCAGCGCCCCCCCCCCCTCCCGCATAACTTCTACTTCCACTGAACATCGTCGTTCGATTCTTGATTTTAAAATACCACCAAGATGATCACAAGATACGAACTAAGTACAACTAGAATCCCTCGAAAATCAGGTGTAAAATCTTTCAGAGAACGTGTCAGAGTGGAACCACACGCGACGCCAGGATCAATGTCAAAACGTTATCAACCTGTCGACCAACATGGCCGCCGCCATATTGAAATTTATGCAATGTGAACTCGATCGCGATCGTGATCGTACTCAGACAAAACTCATCGTTGTACAATCATAATCAACCTCACCAGTCAACTCTTGTTTCTTTTGCGGTCCATTTCGTTGATCAAAGCATGGGAATGTGATCAAAGGCCCTGCTAATGCTACATCGCCTACCTCTGTGAACACTTGTCCGCGATGTATACTGTCTTTGTTGGTCGTAATAGTCGTTCTGGAATGAAAATTTGTGAACAACCCAGCCGATTCTTCTATTGTTTTAACGTTCCTCTCAACACTTCCGGACAACTTATCTGATGCATACCATACTTCACACCTTCCACTCTTTCACCAGGTTAAAAGTTGCAGTGAGCGCTTATGTGTAGACAATGCAGGCATCAGCTGATAGCTACGCAGAGCGTGTGAACTAAAGGATGGCGGGAATATTTTAAAGCGTAGCGGGGAGAATCAAAGCGTAGCGGGGGGAGGCGAAAGCGTAGCGGGACCGCTATGGCCTGGGGATAACACTGAGTTTTGTAGTTTTATCAATATAGTAACATTTAAACTGTTCATGCAGTCACTGATCATGTGCCCCAAAGAATTTTCTTTCTCTTCAGCCGTTTTGGTTTGGTGTTATAGTAATCAGTATGTAGTTTGCCACAGCCGCCGGCCTCAAACCAGGGAAAAAAAGGGTGACGCGCTGTTGTTCAAGTGACGCGCGCGCTGACCAGAAACATTTCTTTTTTTTCTTTTTTTTTTTTTTGGCCTAAGGCTATTAGCACTTTGTGTTGTGAAAAATATTGAAGAAAGTAAGAGAGCAAGTATATGTGTGGAACGTCTAATGATCGAAAATTATACGTTAATTGCTAAAATATGAGCCATATATAAATATGCAAAATTCCAACACATTAATACTCATTTACATTTGATGTGCTTTTTATTTGCAGCCTGAGAGTTCAACAGATGTCAACGTACTGATCTGCAAATGCAATGGCTTGCCATCCTTCAAGATGCCTGATACAAATTAATGCGTTAACAGAGGAAACAATGTATATTAGTTTTCTTCTACTTCAATAAATATTTTGTCTATGTAGTGGTTCATGTCTGGCACCCGGAAGTAAATGTGGGATAGAAGACGCATTCCCGTAGTTTACTATCTATGCAGGAACGCTATGAACTGTTTTCCAAGATGACCTATTAGCATGTCGTTAATTGATCTGTAACACTCATGTATTACTGATGCACATTACGTATGTCCTCCTAGTTTTGATTATTAATGACAAATACTCTATCGAAAGAAGACTTTGTTTGCACGATCTTTTAGGCTGGGTGCATTTGCATGCATTGTTTAAAATTTTACCTTACATATGAAAACAGGAATTGACTTGCCTAACGATATCATCCTGAAACTCTGTGTTGAAAACTTTGAAGCAGTCGAGATAGAAATGGCAATGTAATCAAATGAGACAAAATTGTATGTAGGATAAAGGTTTACAATTTTTTGTGAAATTTTTCATGTTATTATATAGTTAGCCATCAAGGATAAATAATTTTGTGTGATTCATATTATTATACAGTAATTTTACAAAAATTAACATTCGATTATATCAACTCAGCTTACTATATGTTTATTGTATCAATGATTACTTTTTTTTATATCTCTTACTTAGTATACGTGTATTTGATCATCTTTAAAGGCCAAAGGTCATCGGAGCGCGTGTCCATATATTCCATGGGTTACAAACATTATAGATAGGCCTGTGTTTATTGAAGAAAATCAATCGTACAAAATATACAAATATATGACATAATTAATTCTGAATCTAATGTTAACTTGATAACGTGTTAAGAATATTTCAAATATGCTCACTTTTAATTTCAATTTTTTTCACAAGGCATTCTATGTTGAATATCGCCTATTGCGTCTGTATCAGCTGAATTTTATAAAATTATTGAAAACTGAGCTCGGTAAATTTTGAGATAAACCATGCATCCATAGTAAACATGGTACACATTAAAGTATCAAATCAACCATTTTAAAAATTGTGTTACATTTTAACATAGACATAGTATTACATTCAACCTTCATTGCAGACGTTTAGTGATAAATATGATGAAAGTAATTATGCAGTTTGATAATGCACTTGCACTTTTTATTTATCCCTTTATTTTCACAATTTTCATCAATAAAAGACCAACTTATCAATACTATTATCTTGACTAAAGCTCGATGGGGATTTAGAAAACAAGCGAACGGATTATACGATCTATTAAGTTTAAACATATTTTTACAAATAGCGAGTAAAAGTAGTTACGTAAAAAGGTCGATGACGTTAAAGGAAACATTCATCATCTTGTTTTGAGCATTTTGGAAATATTTGTTTTTCTGGAGGCATGTCCTTTTTCTCAACTTGCAAAATTTTGGTATGAATGGCATTGCTTTGAGAGCTATGCATAGTGATCTAACACATAAAATGAAATTGGCCAATGATATAAGGTTTGAAAATGACATCAGAGGAATTAATACATTCAACCATGGCAACAATGCGAAGGTGAAGAGTGAAACGTAATGAATAAATTATTGAATATTTATATTGCAGTCAATGTCATCTACCATGAATAAGGGATGTCATTTTTGAACGATTACCTTTCACATTAGACTTGAGGATAATACAGCTTTGTGATTATTTTTGGATTGCATAAGATAGGAGGTGAAAACCAAAGTAGGGACTTATGGCAGATTTCGCAACAAACTTTTCAAGTCAATATCCTCTAAGATAATGTATTGTGCATTTGACAGTCAAGTTTGTGATCGACAGATAGAGAATTTTAGTGACCGCCAGGGAAAAATAATAATAGCAGCACAGACAAAATGCTTTCAAAGCTTCTTTTGATTGAAATCTTGCTACATTAGCTCTTTCTAAAATATGCCTCCAATATGAGCAACTCCTACCTTTCTGACAGCATTAGGTTGTTTAAACTTCTAATGCATTAGGTTGTCTTGCTCTCTCATATTTTAACTTTTATTATATTTTCGATGTTTTATTGAAATACTATATTCACAGATTGTCGATAGTGTAGTATGATGATTCTTGTTGTTACAATGATGGTGATGATTTTTGTTGTTGTCGTTGTGTTGTTTTTGTTGTTGTTGTTGTTGTTTTTATGAACATTAAGTTATACCATTGTTATTACGGTTATTATTATTAGTTAAGCGCTTAAAACTATTAAAATTATATGATAGTCATAATACATCTCTGACTAGTTCATTTCATTTGACATGGATGGATCATGATTGCAAGAGTGTATTCATCAAGTTATGCAAGTATCAAATGCAGTGTAATCAGTAAAGGAACACAAGGGCGTGCCTTCATAGCCATCCCTGTCTGTTAGTGATTGTTTTTCAAGTATTGGAATGTGATTATTTTTCTCAAACATATACATGATCAAATAATAGCTGAAATATAAGAAATTTGAATTTATTTTTAGTTTCTGAATGTCAGTAGGCTTACTTTAAAAAAATATGCACCTGTAAAAGTTTCTTTCTTTTACTTAGCAAACTTTAACACATCACAGGTGGAGGACTGCTGCATTATGCTTTTGTTGATGTACAGTGAGAAATCCTTTAGAAATATTCGCAAGCTACGGGCCGAAGAGGAAAAGCTGCTTGCTGTTTGTTTGCAGAGAACTTAGTATTGACTGTCGCTGCTGTTGCTGCTGTTGATGTCGTCGTCGTATTTGTTTTTAAATAGTTTGAAAGATTGCAAAGCCTAGATTAATTTATGAATAATCTTTACGACCCTGATAAGGGTTTTGCGGAATCAGGTAGTACGGTTGAAGGGCCCGAGCGCTCAAGGGCAAATACACCATACGACCGAGGACTGCAAAACTAGTGTCAGGGTAATAAGGTTTTATCACATGCCTTATGGAATAATAAATATCTAGTTCAATGCAAAGTTGTAGAGCTATAAATGCGTGGAAATCAAAAATTTATCGCCATAACAGTCAGTTGTTCGGGAAAGCGATGGCCGCATGTCGTCGTGGATTGATATAGAGAATGATGTCATGTGTTTAACGCTATTAAACAAAAGGGGTTCCTGTCCTACATTTTTAATTACTGCGAGGTCTAAAAGTACCCCTACCCTTTTTGTCGTTTTCGATTATTTTAAGCAAAGAGAAAGCCAAACATTTGTCAGATAATATTGTCATCTTTCTTATTTTTACACATGTTGTGCTAGGTATGATCAATTATGTAAACAATTATAGAAGGGAACAGAAGGTCTTTTTGAATTACGAGTTCCAAAGTACCCTACTCCAAGCGTTTTGCAACTATAAACTTGTCTGTAATTGCTTTGATGGTATCAGTTATTACAAAACTAAAATCTGTCAGAGAATTTTCTATTTTTTTCTGATTTTTGCATGCGTTGCGCTCTAATTAATTATATTAACAAATAAATAGAAAAGGAGGGATTCCCGTCTGATTTTGAATTAGACGCTCCTGCAATGTCCCTACCAACGCTTCTTTAACTATTGACAGAACTTTTTGTCATTTTCGATGATTCTGCAAAGAGCATGCTAAAACGTGGCAAGGAATATTGTAATTTTTCTGATTTCTGAAAATATGTGCTTTGATTTATTCTATCAACAACAATGAATAGACAAATGAGGTTTTCGTCTTACTTTTTGAGTTAGGGGTTCCTGAAGTACCCCTACCCAGCCCTTTTTCTACGATGAACGGGCTCCTATTCTCGTCATTTTTTGTTTCAGCAAAACAAGCATTAAACGTTGAAGGTATACTGTCATCTGTTTCAATTTTGCCACAGTTACCATGGAGAGATAAAATCTACCCAATCACAGGTTTTAAGCGGTGGCCGCTTTTTAAAAACAGCGCCCTCATATGGGCATTTTGAATACCAAAGAACGCCCCTTTGACCATATATGGGCATATTTAGATTACAGGTGACTGTATACCTTTAAAGGAATGTCGTCATTTTCTTATTTTTTTATTCTCATATGCTGTGTAGGGTACAGTGAGTAGGCAAAAAACATTAATAAAGAGTGATATTCTATCATGATTTTTGTGTACACCTGAGAGATATATGCCATACCCTATGACTTTTTATATGCAGTTTTCACTGTAAGGAGAGCGTAAAAGACGGAAATATTGCTATTTCCTGCAATGTAGAGTTCGACAAAATTCATTTATAAATGACTGTTAGGTTGCATGAGGAAAACTGAATACGGCTTACCAGTTTATGAAGCTCCACGATGATATATCAAAAGCATGAAGAAAAGCTGCTTGGTCAGCATTTTTCAGGTATTTTTGTATAGAGAGGGCTAATCTCATCATTTTATCTTAATATCTAGCGCTATGACACCACTTTTTGAATACAATTTCCAAATTGACTTCTCATTCAAAGTCTTTATGAAAGTTTCAAGAAAACGACAATATTGCAAGGATGTTTTCTTGCATTTCCAAATGCAAACCTATTGAATTGACTGATATTGCGCTATCTATTATGAGTCTTCAGCCTTGAGTGAACGACGGACACGTCATCACTTCTGTGCACTCTTATCATGTTCTGATCATGTTTTCCCATAGCTTTACACGAATATGTGAGTAGGTATATGATAAAATTTGACAACTCAAAGAGTCATCCCAGGTAGCTGCCGCCTTTACATCTTATATCTTACAATACACGAAAACTGCGTGCATTCAAACTACCTTACTTTCCTTAGATAGTTTATCTTTTGAAATACATCCAGGTACAAATGGAAAGAATTAAGGATATCGAACTATTTAGAATTGATCTAATTTAATTAGCCTAGTTAGGCTTACTGCGTCAGTGTAAAGTCAATGCTTTCGGTAACTTTGATATTTCTGCAACTGGTGACAGTATGAATGTAAAAACTTTTGTTAAAATTACTGTCCTGCAAAAATGTGATAGGAAATTGACATTTGTCTGGTCATTTACTGCTTTTAACCTTGTAATAGCTTTCCCACACATCACATATGGCTTTCAAGCTTTTAGTGGTTCTACAATGTAACTAAGCCCCGACTGCTAGATATTCTTAATCCTTGAGTGCCGTAATTTTTCCCGCCAAAATTTCTGTAAACATTTACCAGTTTTTGTAAAAGTTTTCTGTAATTGTTTGGATAGTTTTGGACCAAACCGATGCTACACTTTTTATCAAAATTTTGGATAATATCTGAAAAAAAAATTACTAGAGTATATTTTATAAAGGTGACAAAAATTGAATTCGGCGCTCAAAGTGTTAACACCTTATCAGATAACAACTTCGATGTTCTTATAGCCTGAGTCTTTTTGTGTAGGTCGTCCGCACCTGCTACTCTGGCTTCTTGTAATTGAAAATATAGTCAATTTTGCTCACAGCTTTGCACATATTCCCTTATCCCCTACATATTCCTACGTAGTCCGTGGAAAGGCAGACAGCAGTGATTTCCAGCGATTGATAGTTGACGAATTACAAAGACATTGATGGCGATAAAGCGATTGGTGTTGTAGGTCATACGTACAAATGGTGAAAGAGATACTTTGATTGGCATCATTGGCAGTACAGAACATTTCGCTATCTTTTTGCGAGAAAGTTTACACAGTAGTAAGTTAAACTCACTCTGAGAAACTACAATTGCATTGCAATCGTAAACAATGAGTATCACTGAATGTTGATTGACGTTGAATTCATAAGAAGCCATGGGCTCTCTTTGAAACGCTTGGATAAAAAAGGATTTCACCGTCTTACATTTTTAAAAATCGAAAATTCATTTTTTTACGTAGATTTAAACAATGATTGCAGACACTTCTAATTTCAAGTGTCGGTAATATTTGTATGATTAGTTTTTCTTGTACCAAATTTTACACGGTGAACTCTGATTGCATTCATGATTTCGTAAGGAAATCGGAATGGTCTTGAATTTTTAAATTAATTTCAATATTAGAGGCGTGCACTACCTTAAGCAATATTTTAGCACAAGTGTCACCATAGATAGAGGTCAAAACATAGAGGTCGAAACAGCATAGTGAAAAAATGAAGATTGATTCGAAAACAATTTTTCACGAACTAGGATCAGAGGGTGTGTGCATTTGAAGTTTTCGCCAATTCAAAGAAAAGAAATTGCTTCCATTTTGAATGCGTATTTTAACATTCTCCCTCTTTGTAATTGCTCGCCATCTTCTTTACATTTATATCAGTTAGGGTTCTTTTAAAATTGCAGTAATATTCCCTAAATTACCTTAAGGCTATCCGGAATAAAAAAGCACATGTTCGTATGTATTTCACTGCTTCTCTCTTTCTGACAACTTTGATCGGTCAGTAAATATTGACAACTTCAGTAACCCACAAATCCTGACACATTCGTTATTTTTTTTTAAATGCTGAAAGAACATTGACCTATCTATACCTCACTGTCTAACCACAGTAAACTCAGACTATTCTTCATCGCCAGTGAAATCAGTACCCCTCGTCACCAGTTATATCCGTATTATGTAATGCTTTGGCAACAAGTGAACGGTTGTTGGCAGAAATTCAAAACATTAAAAGTAGTGTTCACGTTAACGATGAATAGCGCCATTAATAATGTTCTAGATATTCAATGAAATGATTTAGACTTCATAGTAGAATAGATATGAAAAACCTTTACTCGGTTTCCTGGTTTGTATAACTGTGATTAGCAACAGAAACAAAGCCACGGGAATTTCTGTAAATCTGTAAATTCAATAACCACTACTTTTTCATCGATGTTTTTGTTTTCGATGATATTTGTGTGTGTGTGTGTTTGTGTGTGTATGTGTATGTTTGTGATATATTGCCTACCATTTGTTTGCGTTGCAAGTTTTATCGCTCTCCTATCTTGTTGTCTTCTCGTGCATTTCTTTCCGCAGATTCACTGTTATGTTTTATCAAAACAGCGTGTATCCCGTTTCACTAAATAAGGACAACTTGAGCCGTACAAGGAGAATGTAACTTCGTTCACTTTTTACGTTGAAGACAATAATTAAAATGCCATGATGCCGTATATGGGTAAATTTACCACGTAGATTCACATAATCTATAAGGAATGTTTATGGTAATTTCGTACCAGTTGATGCACCTGAAAATGATTTTAATTTATTTATATATTTACTTATTTTTTGTCCTTCACATCCTTTGTTACGTTACATAAACTCCTCAACGCTTGTGTAGAACACAACCTATCACACACTTGTACACTGCAAATGTCAAATGAAAAAAGCAATCTGTAAAATGATATAATGATGGCTACCAGTGTTCTCCACAGCTTGGGAAAATACAATCAATACATAATTTATATATTCTGTTGTTTTGAAAGTGTAGTCTTTTGCATGGTTACTCTTATCCTTAAAAATATATCCGATGACTGTAAGGATCGACGCCAAAGTTTTTGAGCGATGCAGTGCTTCTAAGACCGTCCAAACGAGATTGCTGCGCGCCCGTTGTTGTCTGTATTCATCCATCGATGGCGTTCGCCCTCGTCTGTCTGTTTCACAGATTATATCTTGTTACAATCATTAAAAAATAATGTTAAAAGACTGAAGTAGTCATAAATAGTTCTGTGAAATCAATTTTCCGATAATTTGCTGTTGTAATCAAATATTCCCATTCATATTAACCGTGAGATAAATACACTTAAAGCATTTCCACAGAAGATAGTCGATGAAAGAATATTCAAATGAGCTCTTGCGTCCCTAAACGTCGCTTACACCAGACGGCTTTTGTTATTTTGGTAGTTGTTTGTATAGTTGTTTGTTAACGTTGAACATTATTTAAACGTTGCTTTTGACATGCTGCATCGACGAGTTATAATTCTTCTTTTAGAGAACTATGCAGTTTTCTTTCCACGGGCAAAAGCGTTACAAGAAGTTAATGCTTTCTGGCGACGGAAATACAGGAAAAAATGCCTTTGTCAAAGGGAAAAGTGATCGTCATCCCTGGAAATAACTTCCGTCACTTGGTTTCCGGGAGAATATACAGAGCAGACAAAATCGCTATTGCCGACATGGACAGAAACGCCCGTAGACTGAATTCTTTTGAGCATTGTTCGCATAATCACATTTCAATTTTTTGACAATAGGGCCTACACAAAGAAAGTGCGATTCAGTTTGTTCACCATTAAGTCGACACACATTCAGTGAGGGCATTGAAGAAGTTACATCTGAACCTCGTTTAATATGGATTTAGGTTGCCTTGAATGAGATCGTAAAGTCCCATTCTTCTACATGACAATGCCGACCGGGAGTGATTGTTCGCATTCAGGCCGTATAAGTATCTCGATTATTTGCGACGGACAAAGAAACAATCTCCAATAGCAACGCGCCAATCACATGCCTTTGTTAGCCCCAGGAAAGTTCACCTCAGGTGAAAAACTGTAATTGCTCTTCAGGTTACACGTTGAAATCCGTCTGACGTCCCAGCATGTTATGGACGATACTCGTTCAGTAAGTCATTGGCTGTTTTACTCATAGTGAACATAGTTTGTGTCTAGTAGCATAGCTAATTACCCTATGCTGGTCCTGCAAAGTAATAACACGTGCTTCGTATGAGTACAAAGCAGGGGATCTGATCAAAGGTAAGTATAATTTATATCAAAGGGACGCCCTTTCATTACAGAGTTTCATAAGCCACTACTTGTACGTGAAACGTGCGCCATGCGTTCGTGAAAGAGGCATTTTTAAATTTAACAATGGTAGCCCTAGGAAAAATAGAGGGACCGTGTGTATATCCATTACATTATTATTTTTGATGACAACAAACTTAACAATTGAAAGTCTGGCACTCAGGAGTGTTGTCACAATTCCGGTGACCCGGGCAACACTTTACAATGGTTCTCCTTAACGTTCACTGTTTATGTGTATATACATGTCATTTCTACTGTCACCTGACTCCAGGGAATTTGTATGACACACCACTCGAGACAAAGCTTAGCAAACATCTATTTGATCCCTGCAAAAAGAGAACACGCAATGCGCACCTACAAAGGCATTGTGCTTGCAACTCGTGAAAACGGTCAACTTCAAGGAACGGGCTGTCATTAAGGTTATTTGTAGTACACTCTAAATCTATCGTTGTCGATGGTCGATGTATCAGCTAAACTGTGCCCTTCCCGGCCCCTATAGACGAAAACAAACTTTGCACGACCACTGTCCCTCTATGTGATAGAGGGGCCGTGGCACGACATAATTAACGAGGCGAGGCAGAGTACATATTGTGGAGTGCAAATTTTTTGTATTTTCGCTGACACCCGTCCACAATTTATAAGTTGTGCGATACTGTCCGTCAAAATATCATGGTTCTCCTTTAGATAATTGTCAAGACATTTAAAGTTTCTTTTTCTGAGTTTCGCTTACATTGGAATAAGAGAAGGTTGTAATCTGTAATACCAAAATTGTTACTTTCTAACACTTTTTGTATTTATATAGAAATAAGGGGGGACACGCTGACCATTAACGTTTATTTGTGGGCAAGGGCGAGAGGAAAGCCAAAAATTAACGGGCGAGGCTTGCCGAGTCCGTTAATTTGGCTTTCCTCGAGCCCGCGCCCACAAATAAACGTTAATGATCAGAGCGGAGTCTGTTATTTCCATTATATTATCAGCGAACCCAAGTAAACCGTCAAAACGTCCGAACATTTCAGGAGCGAACGACAACTGGGCCCCAGAAACTGAGCAATACGCGACGCACTGTCACGCGCGCTGTAAAAAATTGGCAAATCTGGAGATGTTTTCAGAAAAAAGTATCTCAACTTGACCTACAAGTGCTCCATTTTATTTTGTGATTGATTATGATTTACGTTTGAGCTGTAAAGTTACGATACTTTGAGTTGTTAATCTTATTATTCATATTCACGGGCATGTAAACAGACCATTACTGTGTATTTGTGGTCAGTCACGTGGTTCAGCTCGACCAATCAAAATGCGACGGACAGGGCATGGTAATATAATGGTTATTATACACCTACTGCCGTAACCTATGGGAGTTTGACCGTCCAATAACTTTCCGTATTTTGTATAGTACGCGGAGTCCCGAATACGGGGAGGCCGCAGGAGACGCGCGACGCGCTGGGACGTTCTACTTTTAGGTGTAATATGCAAATTTCAGGGGTTCAATACGTCACTCACTGAGCCCTCGTCCATACAGGGCCATATTTGTGTATAACCCTATATTATAGTTGATGGTCCATGTTATTTTTCAATTTTAGGTTAATCTGATTAAATTAAGCTGTTGTTCTCAGCTCTATCCTAGGAATCCGGTTAACGTCATCAGAATTTACGGTAGTGTCATTTTGGAACTCCACATATTACAGCTTGCCTTGTAGCCACAAAATATAAACAAATGAATTGCCGCATTCGTACTTCAGAATATTCTCATGCTTTTGATCATCAGAGTAAATCTCCGTTTTTTATTCAGGACGTGACAGTCATATCACCTTTCGCCCCTTCGTTTCGGAGGATTTCAGATGATATATCGCTAGCAGATCACCCTAGTTAATTTTCTCAAAGCACAGCTCTGGTAGGCCTAATATGAATTTTGCAACACTTAGCCATAGCTGGTGTACGAAAATCAACCATTGGCAACATCTTGGGAAAGTACAATTTTGAGCTGCTTGCTAATATTCTCATCTCATCTCATTCTCATCGTCATAGTCTTAAGGGTGATCGAGCCGCTGGAGACGTCATCGATAGAATAGTGCGATCAATAACGATTTTAAGAGTGCACATATGCAAAGTTAGCATTATCATTAATATGATATATGGGCGGAAATGCATCCTTCTTCATTCGTGTACAGTTAAACTTAACAGCTAGTAGTAGTAGTCGAATATAAGGCATGTTCCTGTGTATGATAGGCGATTCGTCTACATATGAAAGACAATTGAATCAGGTTATTCATACTTATTTAGTTCAAACTTTGTTTGTTTTTCTCCTCAGACTGTTGAATGATATTTGGAGCTGATAAGATGAGCCAGTTGGCATTCGCAGTTCAAGGTATGAAAATCAATTAAAATAGCACTTACGAAAAATACGTACAGATGTCTGCACAATGGCACGTCTTCTCCTATAGGTATATGCAGAAGATGTTTTTGCCATCAACGTGTTACATAATTTCAACATAACCATCACTATATGCAAAAAAGACAGCGGAAATTTGTTAGTCAAGAAATATGAACTTCTGACAATTTATAGAAAAACATAATTTTAAAGTTTAGATAAAAACGCCATATTATTGGAAGTATACAGTGCATGGTCATTGAATTACGTACAATTGAGGTAACATACTTTCATACACAAACACGAGTAGTGCATGAAATCATTACATCTTCTGTTCAAATCCGGTATGTAGAACATGTGACCATATGGGCAAGCAACGTACAAAATCCGATGACAAGTGGTATTTTTAAGAGCTTACAACAAGAATACAAGTATATAACGAGTATACGATGACCTATGTGTGCAATAAAACGAGAGTGACGTAGATAACACATGGCAAGATGTCTACGTCAGCATTACGTAAGTGGTTTAAGGACAGCTGTATCCTGCCATGGAAGGGAAGCTAGCTCTGTGGACTTACGAACTTGATTGGAGTTATCACAAATCTTTAATTTGTAAGTATACACCGCTACGCAGGATATGAAGCAAAGAGAATATCTTACATGAATAAAATTTCGCTCATTCTTGTACTAATTTGTCTCAACAAAATATAGCAACTATTGTTGGATAGAAATCTAGTTACTCGACCACCTTTACTGTATCATGCGCTTTTCGGACTTTCAAACTTTTACTACCACTCTACCACTTGAACTGGGCTTATTTTGAAGCTCAGGAGTAAAGAAAATTTTCATGAATTTATTTTTATAGAATATATTTACAAAATTTACTCATTTTCGATTGGATGGACATAGGGATGGCGAGCAATTTGAAATTCAAGTTTAATAAATATAGAGTAACTCCTTTCTTTAAAACAAAATTATGAATTCTACAAGGAATGTTCGGAAAGTACTTGCAGAAGTGTTAATCTATCTTCCAATTTCATGATGTGAACCCGTTAAAACAAAAATCTTACTGCATCGCAAATTTTGTTGCTATTAGATCACTGAAGGCAAACACTTGACCATGTATTTCACACTTTCAAAACCATAACATATGAAACTGCTATGTACATGGGGAAATTTCAGAGACTCAGTCTAAACAATGCAGGTATTACAATGTTAAACATCTAATGTTAAGGTCGGCAAGGTCTCGAATCGCACTTGGTTTCATTTTTATACCATTTTAAATTTTGAAAATAGCTAGACCTACCTTTGGCGAGGGCGAGGCTTGCCGAGTCCGTTAATTTGGCTTTCCTCGAGCCCGCGCCCACAAATAAACGTTAATGATCAGAGCGGAATCTGTATTTCCATTATATTATCAGCGAACCCAAGTAAACCGTCAAAACGTCCGAACATTTCAGGAGCGAACGACAACTTGGCCCCAGAAACTGAGCAATACGCGACGCACTGTCACGCGCGCTGTAAAAAACTGGCAAATCCGGAGATGTTTTCAGAAAAAAGTATCTCAACTTGACCTACAAGTGCTCCATTTTATTTTGTGATTGATTATGATTTACGTTTGAGCTGTAAAGTTACGATACTTTGAGTTGTTAATCTTATTATCCATATTCACGGGCATGTAAACAGACCATTACTGTGTATTTGTGGTCAGTCACGTGGTTCAGCTCGACCAATCAAAATGCGACGGACAGGGCATGGTAATATAATGGTTATTATACACCTACTGCCGTAACCTATGGGAGTTTGACCGTCCAATAACTTCCGTATTTTGTATAGTACGCGGAGTCCCGAATACGGGGAGGCCGCAGGAGACGCGCGACGCGCTGGGACGTTCTACTTTTAGGTGTAATATGCAAATTTTCAGGGGTTCAATACGTCACTCACTGAGCCCTCGTCCATACAGGGCCATATTTTGTGTATAACCCTATATTATAGTTGATGGTCTATGTTATTTTTCAATTTTAGGTTAATCTCATTAAATTAAGATGTTGTTCTCAGCTGTATCCTAGGAATTCGTTTAGCGTCATCAGAATTTACGGTAGTGTCATTTTTGGAACTCCACATATTACAACTTGCCTTGTAACCACAAATATGAACAAATGAATTGCCGCATTCGTACTTCAGAATATTCTCATGCTTTTGATCATCAGAGTAAATCTCCGTTTTTTATTCAGGACGTGACAGTCATATCACCTTTCGCCCCTTCGTTTCGGAGGATTTCAGATGACATATCGCAAGCAGATCACCCTGATTAATTTTTCTCAAAGCACAGCTCTGGTAGGCCTAATATGAATTTTGCAACACTTAGCCATAGCTGGTGTACGAAAATCAACCATTGGCAACATCTTGGAAAGTACAATTTTGAGCTGCTTGCTAATATTCTCATCTCATCTCATTCTCATCGTCATAGTCTTAAGGGTGATCGAGCCGCTGGAGACGTCATCGATAGAATAGTGCGACAATAACGATTTTAAGAGTGCACATATGCAAAGTTAGCATTATCATTAATATGATATATGGGCGGAAATGCATCCTTCTTCATTCGTGTACAGTTAAACTTAACAGCTAGTAGTAGTAGTCGAATATAAGGCATGTTCCTGTGTATGATAGGCGATTCGTCTACATATGAAAGACAATTGAATCAGGTTATTCATACTTATTTAGTTCAAACTTTGTTTGTTTTTCTCCTCAGACTGTTGAATGATATTTGGAGCTGATAAGATGAGCCAGTTGGCATTCGCAGTTCAAGGTATGAAAATCAATTAAAATAGCACTTACGAAAAATACGTACAGATGTCTGCACAATGGCACGTCTTCTCCTATAGGTATATGCAGAAGATGTTTTTGCCATCAACGTGTTACATAATTTCAACATAACCATCACTATATGCAAAAAAGACAGCGGAAATTTGTTAGTCAAGAAATATGAACTTCTGACAATTTATAGAAAAACATAATTTTTAAAGTTTAAATAAAAAACGCCATATTATTGGAAGTATACAGTGCATGGTCAATGAATTACGTATGATTGAGGTAACATACTTTCACACACAAACACGATTAGTGCATGAATTCATTACATCTTCTGTTCAAATCCGGTATGTAGAACATGTGAACATATGGACAAGCAACGTACAAAATCCGATGACAAGTGGTATTTTTAAGAGCCTACAACAAGAATACAAGTATATAAGAGTATGAGATGACCTATGTGTGCAATAAAAAGAGAGGGACGTAGATAACACATGGCAAGATGTCTACGTCAGCACTACCTAAGTGGCTTAAGGACAGCTGTATCCTACCATGGAAGGGAAGCTAGCTCTGTGGACTTACGAACTTGATTGGAGTTATCACAAATCTTTAATTTGTAAGTATACACCGCTACGCAGGATATGAAGCAAAGAGAATATCTTATATGAATAAAATTTCGCTCATCATTTTACTAATTTTTCTTAACAAAATATAGCAACTATTGTTGGATACAAATCTAGTTACTCGACCACCTTTACTGTATCATGCGCCTTTTCGGACTTTCAAACTTTTACTACCACTCTACCACTTGAACTGGGCTTTTTTGAAGCTCAGGAGTAAATAAAAGTTTCATGAATTTATTTTTATAGAATATATTTAAAAAAATACTTATTTTCGAATGGATGGACATAGGGATGGCGAGCATTTTGAAATATAAGTTTAAGAAAATATAGGGTAACTCCTTTCTTTAAAACAAAATTATGAATTCTACAAGGAATTGCTCGGAAAGTACTTGCAAAAGTGTTAATCTATCTTCCAATTTCATGATGTGAACCCGTTAAAACAAAAATCTTACTGCATCGCAAATTTTGTTGCTATTAGATCACTGAAGGCAAACACTTGACCATATATTTCACACTTTCAAAACCATAACATATGAAACTGCTATGTACATGGGGAATTTCAGAGACTCAGTCTAAACAATGCAGGTATTACAATGTTAAACAGCTAATGTTAAGGTCAGCCAAGGTCTCCAATCGCACTTGGTTTCATTTTTCATACCATTTTAAATTTTGAAAATAGCTAGACCTACCATTTGGCGTTAGAGTTGAATGCGTGTAACTCACAAAACTTTCTCTTCATTGTTTTTAAGTTTAGGAAGATGTCAAACAAATTCGTGCGATCAAACTCTCAGCTGACCGAGATACCACAGGAAGCTTTCGAAGATGACAATCTCGGCGTGTTGGACGTGCGATTCAATGATATATCAATCATTCCGGAGGAAATTAAGAAAGTTTCGAATCTGGAGTCTCTTAATTTGAGAAGCAATAGCCTTCGATCGTTTGCTCCCCAAGCAGTGTGGCCTTTGAAAAACCTTAGAACTCTAGACATCGGCAAAAATAGAATAAAAGAAATGTACAACCTCAATAAAGTTCAATTTAAGGATAGTCTTGAGGAATTTCACTTAGATGAAAACAAATTGGACGAATTTCCAGGTCAATTGTGCTATTTTAAGAACCTAAAAATTTTAAATGTCAGTAGAAATAATCTAAAAAGGTTACCTTATGCTTTAGGTCACGTCAGTAATCTGACCGATTTGAATGCCGCGGAGACTCAGCTTACCGTTGTATATACAAGCATTACAAGATTAACAAATTTGACGCATCTAAATCTCAGCGGCAACAATATCTCCTCATTACCTGTCGGCATGGAGAAGTTGACGAAACTAAAAATCTTGAACTTGAAAAACAATGCCCTGACGTCTTTATCTGATGACGTCACGAAGCTAGAAAATTTGGAAGAATTAATATTGAGTGATAACAGGCTCAGAAGTATTCCTGGTGGGATGTCAAATATGAAGGGGCTACAAAGGTTATCATTGAGTAACAATCCTATCAAGGATGTATCAGTACTTAAAGATCTTGACCATTTGAAGTTATTACATCTTTCTGACTGTCTAATTTCAATCCTTCCAGATTTGTCTAAACTCCGTGACCTGGAGCACTTAAATCTAAGCGGCAACAGTTTGTCAGATCTAACAAATATAACAAAAGCCACAAACTTACAAGAATTAGATCTCAGTCGTAATGGAATTAAAACTCTCCCGCAGAAAATGCCTGATTTAGCATTACTAAAACATCTTGATATCAGTGGAAATGATGTTGAAAACATCGATATGATAAGTGGTTTATCAAACCTAAAAAGCCTTACTCTTAAACAATGCAAAATAAGTACACTCCCCTGTGATATATCTCAGGTCGCTTCCTTAGAACATTTAGATATTGCATGCAACCAGCTGACAGATATGTGCGTAGATTTTCCAATCTCGATGAAAAGTATCAATGTGTCAAACAATGGAGGACTAACAACATTGCCAAATAATATTACTAAACTACGCAGCCTTGAAAAGTTTGTTGCTAGCAATACTGGGATAGACGCACTACCAGAAAATTTTGCCACGAGCCTTACCAACTTAGTCACATTGGAACTCGATGAAACCAACTTGAGAAATCCTCCTCCACAAATATTTAGAAGGGGACTGGAAGAAATGAGACGTTATGAAGCGCAACGGCATCCAGTGACCACAAGAGAACGACAATCAGCGTCAAATTCTGCAGGTGAGTTCAGTCATACTCGATCGCCTGTTTCTTCTAGGTTTTGTTCTGATAACATGATTCGAGTGTAAAAGGAGAAAGTTCGCCCACGTAAGTGGGCACATCATTTGACTAAGGCTAAAGATATTATCATACAGTGCATTTACTTGATAACGTAGGAAAAGAAGAAAAACAAAATGATAAATTCGCTCTTCTTAGTACTCATCAAAGTAACATATAGTACACACACCTACTTTTTAGGACACTGGCCAAAAAATCAAAACATATCTAATGGGCAAATTCAGCATGTTGTCTATAAATACCACTGTGTGGCCATGGCTTGGTATGTAAAATTTCATTAAAGTTCTCATATGCCATTCGAATGTGACAATGTTATATGCAGATTTGCCGTTGCATACATCTTTTGGGAAGCTCATTAAAACATCTTTAAATAAAACAACTTAAGGTAGTATGCACCTCGAAAGTGAAAGACTTAAACTTTGCTCAAACTTTCCTCAAGGAATCTTTCAATTATTCTCTTTCAAAATCAAGAAGAAAAATAGGGGGTCACCGTGCAAATTTTGGTACTAGAGAAACAAATTACCCAAGATTTACCGATATTAAAAAATTCAAAATGGCCGCCATCCCTGTGGTAACTCTATGGAGAAAAATAAAAATTTTAAAATTTTTGAATTTCGATAAACTAAGCCAGTGAAAAGTTTTCTTTCACCGAGAGCTTTAAAATGAACCCCAACATGTGGTATATCAGAAGAGAATTGTACAAGTTTGAGAGTCCAAATGTCTGTCTCCGAGGTGCGTTCTACCTTAAGTAAAACTGAACGGAAAGAACAAATACCATTTGTACACATACGTGAATAATAACATTTCAGGATAGAAAAGCCATTGCTATAAACTCAGGAGACTATATGTACAAATAATACAGCTTCGTATTGATCTGGACAGAAAACAGTATGGGTCTAAACAGAAAGACGGAAAACAATACTCCCATGAGCACTTTATGAAGTTGATGTTGTTGACTGTTGCCTTGTAGCCATAGTAACTGGTTATAACTTAACAGTTTAAAGCGCTCTGCTTCTAATGACGCTACAGCTACCTGCCTTCTTCTGTTGTGTAAGCTTTTTATCAACGAGCCATGCCTAATAGTGGAAACAAAGTGAAACCTAAGCAATTAAAAAGAATTCAACTGAGTCTAGGTGAAGCGGTTGCAAGAGACCTAACAATTAGTAAGATAATATAACTGATCACTTTGCAAAACTCTCGCAAATATGAAGAAATATGGCATCGAACAACTATGCTTGAGTGGCAGCAAAATCCAAAATGGATTTATGAAAAGGACACTGCTATGACGTAAAATCATTTCCAACTAGCAAGCGGAAAATGCCGTGGCTGCTGACCCAGCCAAGTCCAACATTGCGGGAACTTTAAAACAAATCAATTCCAGACTAGATGCCAATATTGCACACAATAATTTTGAAAAACTTTGTATGGTGGCCCCTTCTTTTATTTAGGAGCATTTAACGAAAGCTTAGGTCTTTTACTTTCGAGGTACGTACAGCTCAATACATATATTGTTCTTGAAATGTGTAGTTCGGCAGTTTTTAGTGACACAAATAAGCTTCACTTACAATAATCACGATAAACTCTTCCTAAAGCAAAAATAAACAAAAACGCTAATTATTTACAAGAATATTACTTGTTCCAAAATTCATACACCATACAGTTAAATTGCAGATACCTGGCATAATGTTTATTTTTCCCAACAGATCCCCGTAAATGGCAAAAGAAAAAAATAATGAAATCTCTGGTGAGTATTTATAAATTTTAGAAATACACTGTGTGGCAATGTGCTGTTCAACCTGAAAGCAGGTAATGAAGTCAAGCTGGTGGAAAGTGGTCGATAAATTATTGAAGAATAGCACATGCACATATTAACAATGTATGCGGTACAGTCGAAAAGTCATTAACTCTTTCATACTTGTCTGACTCTCTCTCTCTCTCTCTCTCTCTCTCTCTCTCTCTCTCTCTCTCTCTCTCTCTCTCTCTCCTACCGATGTTGATCACTTTTAAGGAGTTGAAACAAACAGAAATGACCATATAGTATATTCTGTTCAGCTGACCTTATGAAATTCAAGAAAAATTTACTTTTGCTGGTGATGTTCATTCCCACCCTGGTAATGAAGATTGCGTAAAATATTTAAACGTCGGATTGGTTATTTGTGCTATTTTTTCCAACGAACCAATTCATTAATCGCTCTATATCATACTCAATTCAAACTAGCAGATAGTCTGGTATAGTGCAGTTCAAAATTTGAAAAAAGTAGAAAACTGAACTTTCAAAAGGAAAAAAATTACCCAAAGTGCACAATATAAACAAACTCTTTAACAGTGAGAAGGCTACTAGAGGGTAAGCACAAACCAGTGTGCTTCAAGAATATAGCAAGATCTAGAAAATTATACGTTATAACCCCTTTAAGGGCCTTTTCCTTTTGAGTAATACTGGAATAAGATGATTAATCTACTCCACTTTCCTAGAAAAATAAATACTCGTTGAGTGATGAACTTTTTACATGAGAATAACAACTGAAATTTATTATCTATTTCGTTGCTATCATATCTGAGACAAAGTCTATGATTCAAATGTAATGTCGGCTTACTTTCCATCCCAATTTGATACTTAAAATTACAATCACTAAATCTTAATTTGGATAAAGCTCTGCGAAGTATAAAATTTTACAAATCGACTGACCCAAAATTTCTATTTATGTTGAGCAGTCATAAGCTACTATACATCTATCTATTTTATTGTTGCAGGAAAGAAGACAGGTTACTGGAAAAATATCTATCCTAACGTTCCAGAAATTTACATTTGAAGTTTTTTCGCGCAATATTAACGCGGCTTTTGACTTAAAGTACAGGACTGTGCGACGTGAAGACATTCACGGGTTGAGAAGGTTGGAAAATGTGTCTGATATAGTAGAGTTAAAACGATTTTCACAACATGTTGCCGGCTCGGTGTATGTAACTTGGGAAGGTTCTACCCCTAATCCTCTGGATAAATTTGACATGAAGTTCTCTCTAGATGGCGTCAAGTGGGATGTTGGAGATGGCCAAAGAAAGGTAGAGTATACATTATGTACATCATAATATTCAGGCAAGGAATTGTCAATCTCGGACTGTTTGTCCGCTTTTACTTCCATTGATGGGTAGAAATAGAAGGGTCAGCATTTTACGACGAAACGACACTTACAATTTTATATTTATCATTTCTTATCAAGGATGCTAACCATAAAAATATCTGACAGAGCAGGCATGGGAATAGCAAAGTAAAACACGATACAAATAACTTGTTAGTACACACAAAGCATATATAGGTATCATAGGCATTTCCGTTTTCGCCCCGACAAATCAAATATCACTTACTGCTGCCCATGATTATTTGTCATCCTTCTTTTCTTAATGCTCTTTAAACATTATCTTGAGGGTATACTCAGTTCTAGTGTCCTGTCATCATGATAAATTTCGCAATTTTCTTGAAGATTCCGGAAGAAGTATTGCTTCTCATAAATGTTCCGCAAACAACAGAGCTTGAACCCAGAGTAAAATGTATGTTTTTTTTGAAAGCAAGATATTGGAATAAATCTGATGTGAACGCAAGATATTGGAAAACGTGATTTGAATTCCGTTGTCATAATTCACATAAGTATCGTGTGTGACTAAAATCGAATAGCCTCTAAAAAATTAACTTTATCATGTTGTACAAACGTTAAAGATTTTTAGGTCCAAATATTCACCATGAACAGTTGATACAATAACGGCCTGGAATGATGTGTCTTTGATTGGGATAAATCACCGACCAGAAAATCATCGCTTGTATGAAACGATCTAAAACTTCTACCAAATATCGCAGACACACTTTGAAAGGTCGATGCAACATATTTTTATCATACATCTTGTCTGAGAACACTGCAGCGATTGAAACAGAAGAAGGGTAAAAATCGATTGCTTAGAAGTCATTCATGTTGACTATCATGTGATGCGTATAAAAACAAGTTTAATGTAAAAGAAATATATATTTACCAACACACCGAGGTTTCTGAAAATATATAGTCATGGGATTACGACTTCATTTGTTTGTTTAAATTCACTGATTGGAAGGACGCAATACTTGTCAAAGATTCTTAACGCTTGTTGTTTATTCATTGCAGGTGAGACATTGTAGCATCGAATCCAACATACCAAGCAACAAGATGAATTTCGTCGCTGTTTTAATTAAAGGTTAGTAACATAAACATATGTGGCTTTACATTTTTCAAGGGAAGGGTATCAGCAGATAACAAAAACATCTTGCAGCCGTGAAACCTTTGCATCAATTTACCTCAAACTGATTTTAACATTTCAGATATGGGTGGCGATAACAACGACGATTCGCTGCAAATTCAAGCATATGAAAGAAGGCAACGACAACGCAACCGAGAGATAACGGAGAGAGAGCTGTTATCGGTCGCCAAAAATATAGACAGCGGATGGAAAGACCTGTCGATCGACCTGGGATTCCGAAAATCTGACAATGACAGATTTCAGAGAGAAAACAGTACCGTCAACCAACAAATATTCTCCATGTTTGTAAAATGGAAACAGAAAAAAGGAACCAGAGCGACTGTACCGTACTTTTGCAGTGAGCTTGAACGTTGTGGAGTTGCGGAAGATAAGTACAGTCACCTTTTCAACTGCGAGGACGGTCCAACAGACTCGTGAAAATACTGTCGAATTTTTTTTTTCATTTCTTCACTAGCTGTGCCCCACAGATGTCAACGTATATTTTAAAATGTCAACATTTTCCTGCGGATTTCTTCTTGCTTTGTCGTCCTTTCTCTTGTTCAAGAAAACACACATCTACAAATAAAGATAATGTAACAGTTGAGTCAATGCGATCGGCCTTGAGCAACATTATTAAAGTTCTGTAGATGTCATTGTTCAATAGAGTGTACAATGTTCCAACGAAAAAAGATCCTACTTGGATATCACAGCGTAAGATGTCGGCATATGTAATTATACAATACTGCATGATTGCGACGTACAAATATTTGTGCATACCTTATGCTTAATTTAACACGATTCGAATTATTTTGCGATCGTGTGATCAGGAAAGTTTACATTTCATCGAAGAATACGTGAAGGATAGAAACGATCATACATTAAAATCCGTATAATTTAAAAGGTACATATATTTACTTTTCAACGCAGCAAGTTTGTCGGAGCACATGATATACGAAGAATGGTATACTATTCAATAGTTGGCGAAATTAAATCTATGATGGAAGATTCTCGGTTATATCTGAATTGCAAATCATAAGATGAGTTACTATAGTATTAGTGTTGTAGTAGACGAGGCCAATACGTTAACAGAGCTTTACCAGACATAGCCTGGCGGTTGGTAAACAAGACAATTTCAGTATCAATCAAGCTTATAACGTCCAAGAACATAATTACTAACTCGATGCAACGGGTTCCGATTGTTGATGAGACATTTGGAATCGGACGATTATAACTGGAATACGTCTAATCATTGTGAGAATTAATTCTAATATGTTCACGACAGATAACTCCCCTTTATAGCCGTTGCCTCCTCAGTGTGATTAATAAACAATATTGTTGAAAACGACAGCTAAGTAATTCTTCGTCCTTTAAGCCATTGATTAATTCAACGAAAATCTGCAGAACACTACACCGTAGCTTAGAAAATATAGGTTAAGAGTATGGTCGATAGCAATTCTTTTTCAATTTGTTATCACACTGTTATTTTCTCGACTTCAACCGTTGAACGCCATATTTTTGTGCAGTGTTGACGTTACAGAAATTTCGGCTTCATTTTACAAGTGGTATAGCCACAAACTGATGACGTCAAAGATGTGCGTACTTATGGAAATGAGGTTAAAGCTTACGTTCTAAAAGGGGCGATAAATTATTTTGGGGGTAAGAGCTAGGAATGGGGGCTTGGAAACTTAGGGGGAAATGACTGAAAAGAAGGGTCCCAATTTTTTACTACCTTCGCTCCTTTCCCTCATTTTGTAGTATCCTATTACTCTATCCATGTCTTCTTCAGCCAGCCTGATACCTATGTGGAAGCAACGGTTGATTGAAGACAAGGGGGAGAAGAGTTATTTTAATAACAAACGTTTTTTTTACACAACAACTATTACCGCTGCCGGGGGTCGTACCCAGCACCTCCAGCATGTGAAGCACTACCTATAACCTGTACTCCACGAGAACAAGTAGCGAGAAAGGGATGCAATGTTTCATATAAACGTTAGGATGATAATGCTAAGCAGGAGCTGATTAATTTATAATATTCACTTGTAATGATTTGAAAGTCTTTTACGCATTTTCCTTTTTTTATTGAATTTATGCCTTTGCATTGATTGCTTTATTGCCTTCTCTATTTTTTCTCTGCATTGTCGTGTTTGTTGTATGTGCAGATTTGTTATTGTTTGAATATTTTTCATATTATTTGTTGTATTTGCACAGTTAAAGTATAAAATTGTCACTTGTTTAGGATGTTTTATATGTTAACAAGTCATCGTATATGACACAGTCCCCACTTGTTAATGGGTACTTTGATTACAAGTCCTCAGAGAGGATAGAGTCCTCTTCATGAATTTGGTCTGTGATGTCCTTTTATTAAGTTTGAGTGAAATCGGTGAATAAAATCGGTTGAGACGTGCCCTAGTTTTGGCTAAGGACATGAAAAAAATGTAACAAAATGGCTGCCATGCAGCCATATTGGATCATATCATGTCCTTGTACTAACTTTGAATAAAATCGGTTGAGATATGCCTGAGTTATGGCTCTGTACATGAAAAAATCATAACAAAATGGCCACAAGGCAGCCATATTGGATCGTATCACAAACAAATTGACGTGCATATGTATGACATAAGTCAATCTCCTTGTACCAACTTTGAATAAATTTGCTTGATACATGTCTGAGTTATGGTTCTGTACATGAAAAAAACGTAACAAAATGACCGCCTGGCGGCCATATTGGATCGTTTCAGAAAACAAATCAATGTGCATATATATTACAAAGGTCGATGTCCTTGTACAAACTTTGAATGAAATCGGTTGAGATATGCCTGAGTTCTGGCCTGTACATGAAAAAATCATAACAAAATGGCCACACAGCGACCATATTGGATCGTTTCAGAAACAAATCAATGTGCATATATATTACAAAGGTCGATGTCCTTGTACAAACTTTGAATAAAATCGGTTGAGATATGCCTGAGTTATGGCTCTGTACATGAAAAAATCATAACAAAATGGCCACAAGGCAGCCATATTGGATCGTATCACAAACAAATTGACGTGCATATGTATGACATAAGTCAATCTCCTTGTACCAACTTTGAATAAATTTGCTTGATACATGTCTGAGTTATGGTTCTGTACATGAAAAAAACGTAACAAAATGACCGCCTGGCGGCCATATTGGATCGGATCACAAAACAGATCAACGTGCATATGTATTACATAGGTCGATGTCCTTGTGCCAACTTTGAAAAAAATCAGTTGAGATATGCCTGAGTTATGGCTCTGTACATGAAAAATCGTAATAAAATGGCCGCCTGGCAGCCATATTGGATCGTATCACAAAACAAATCGACGTGCATATGTATGACATTGGTCAATGTCCTTGTACCAAATTTGAATAAAATCGGTTTAGATATGCCTGAGTTATGGCTCTGTACATGAAAAAATCGTAATAAAATGGCCGCCTGGCGGCCATATTGGATCGTATCAAAAAACAAATCAAGGTGCATATGTATGACATATGAAGTAATCTATGTACCAAGTTTGAATGAAATCGCTCAAGGCGTATCTGAGATATCTGCATGAACGGACAGACGGACGCACGCACGCACGCACGGACATGACGAAACCTATAAGTCCCCCTGGACGGTGTCCGTGGGGACTAAAAAGTTTGTGTTTGACATTTATTATTGAATTTGTCATTGGCTGCCTTTTTTACAATACGAAAGGTGTGTGTTTCGTTTTTGACAGGATACACTTTTATATAAAAGTGGTTCATCACTCAACATGTATGAAATGCAATATTTCATTGCTATTGTTGATGAAAACGTGAACAACTATTCGTTGGATATGCCAGGGAAATAACATAAAAATTCCACCCATCGACGAAGTGAATTAAGTGCAGAAGCAAACGAAATTCACTGCAAATACAATGATTTAAGGTCCATACACTGTCACTAGCACGAACTTTGTCTGGTTTGTGCATTCCCAGTGTCACACATCAGCGGCAGTGGCCTCCTGAGTTGTAAACTTAGGCGTGATATTAGTTTTTAGACCGTCTCAAAACATTTGGCACAATATGGTGTTATGTGCACAGTTGCAATGAATCGATGAAGGGGACTGTAAACTTGAAGGACAGAGAATTGAAATATGTTGAACAAGTAAAATCCACGCCTCAGCTTTAGCGCCAAAAGGCCTCCGCCACATGAACTCATAAAGATGAGTTGGAAATAAGTCTGAAGATGTGAAACCAATCCGAGTTCGCTTGGCATGCATCCACATGCCTTCAAAGGTGTTAGTGTGTGAGAAGGTTCTAGGGTCCACAAAATGAAGACAATGATTAGCGGTGAAATGAGAGAACTGAGGAGACTTGGACAACGAAGAATAAGGCCCCTGTCACCTATCAAAGTAATACTGTAACCTGGAGGAACAATTCGATAAAGCATTGGTATTACGTACGCCGGTCAACAGAAAGTAAAAAGCAAGCACAAATATCGCGACCAATGACTCCAATCACCAAATGTCTGTCACTGTGTCGACTCAAGCTGTATTTGGACTTCCGGAACTTGAATTCATTATACAGTTGTTTTTTTACATCCGTGTGTTCATAAATTTCCATAATACAGCCTGGCTAAAAATCTATTGGGAGACATGATCGCAAAGATAAAGGGAAAAAAATTGTGGACAAAAAATTAAACCAATCAATTAACAGAGTTTGAACTAATGTACAGGTGTGATTTTCAGCCTGTAGAACAGGTAATGCAAATGAAAACATACAAAGATTTTTTGACCGTCATATTGATTATTATTTGCATTTGAATGAACCCTGACTTCTGTTATGTAACTGTGTGCCGTCTTTGGCAACGGCTATATTGAAAAAGGGGTCAATATGGCCATTGCCGTCGGGGTCAGTTTGTAGATGACAACAAATTTGATTAATAAAACGTGAGAGGGGACATATTTTACCCGGAATGAGACGGAATTATTGTCGCGATCACATGAACTAACTAACCCTAACCCTAAAAAGTCTGTGATGGTCTTCATTTGCTTGATTTTGTGTCGGGTGAAGCACAGTGGGAGCCAGAAATTGGGGTTAGCTGACCAAATTGTCGGAACTCTGCTCGCTTCGCTCGCTCCGTTCCGACAATTTGGTCAGCTAACCCCAATTCCTGGCCCTCACTGTACTTCACCCGAAACAAAAACTAAGCAGTCGGAAATTGTGACAGTGATTTGAAGAAAGTGCAAATTTATATTATTTTAACCTTATTAGTTAGTCAGTACCGCAATTACGGGGCATCTGTGTTTTGTGTACGGCGATTTTGACGTCATCAGTTTGTGGCTATACCACTTGTAAAATGGTGCCGAAATTTCTTACAGGACTCTTTTCCAACCGATGTATTCACACTTCAAAATAAATGTTTCACTAAACTGTCAGGTTTTAATCTAAAAGCCGATTTCGTGGCTCCTCATGCAGGTCTGTTTTAATACTGTAAATAGTTAGGTCGACCAGCGAGAGATAAAATAATTGTAAAAAAGCAGAGGATAAAACTGCAACAAGTTAAAACAAATACAGTACAATACTGACCGACCAGCGGGAAATAAAACACTTGCAAAGCGCAGAGAATAAAAACGCAGACGTTTCGGTTTCGACCCTTCGTCAGTACTGAAGGGTCAATACGAATAACGGGAAGTGTACCCTACTTAATTAACTTGTTGCAGTTTTTATCCTCTGCTTTTTAACAAGTATTTTATCTCTCGCTGGTCGACCTAACTATTTACTGTATTATTTTTCACTTGCTGCGGTTTTAGCCCTCTTTTGAGGTTTGTAATTTTTATCTGTTTTAATAGTGGTGCCAGCGGCTTACTGATTACGCATACCAGATTCCTAACTTTCAATACCAATGACGGAAAGTGTACCCTACTTAATTCATAGGCGCCGCCATGATTTTTGTTTTGTTTTGTTTTTTTTGCTTATGTTTTTGAGTGTTGAAAGATACACGGAAGGAGTTTCTAACGAAACAAAATCTGTCATCGCGTTGTTTTTGTTTTTAAACACTAAAACATTAGTTGCTGTCGACTAATATTTTAAATCCGTTATTATTTCCAACGTATCTGTTGTCATTTGCACTGAATATATATTCTCATCACTTGTGCCACACATTTCAGATTTCTGATGCTATCTGTATCATTGGTGAAGATGACTTATGGCCAATGATTTATGGGAAACTATCGTAAAGTATATGCATATGCTAATCGCCTGACCATTTAAATGAAACTGAAAAAATTCATCCCCTCAAACCTAAAAACCAATTTTGAATACTCTCAGAAATTTAGAGAAATTCAGAACAAAATATCAAAAATTTACTTGTGTAAATTTATGTTAATTTTAATCTTAATAATATCATCCTTAACAAATTGACAGCTGTCGGACCAGCGGTAACAGATAAATGTTTTTTACCAATTATGAGAAAATAAACCTTAAAATTTGAATATAACAATTTCCCTATCTTTGAACAAACTAAAAGAAGGTCACTCCTTGGAATCAACAAAGCAAATTTAAGTGTTGTTGGTTATATAGTTTCAGAGAAGCAGATTTTAAGAAGTTGAGCAAAACAATGAGAGAAAAATCATAAATTTACGTATTCAATTGTTTTCAGAGAAGAAGATATTTGACCAAAGATGCGAAAATCAGCCTAAACAGTAAGTACATGCAAATTTTTCGATCACTATGACAAATCCAAATTTTCCCATTTCGATGACTTACAGGTACTCACGTTGAAAGAAGAGTGTAAAGTTGATGGAGGACGCCGAACGACGACAGACAGCCAACCTATCTCAATAGCTCCGCATCGCTCACAGCGATGCCAAAAATAGTAGTCCATACTTCTGCCCTAAAAATGCCTGTCTGTTATTTTACTCTGCCATTTAATACCTCACAATGCGACAATCAACACTATCATGATATTGCGATTGACATCGCTATCTAGAAGCAGCTGTGACTAGAATTGTATGAAGTATAACTCGATGAAATATGTTAACTTGACGTATGCCAAGAAGGCTATGCAATTGCGCCCTCAAAGGAAATTACACCTCGCTATGGATCGTGGGCACGGGTGCCGGTGTACTACAACATAACAAACTTCAGAGCGCTAAAACAACTGACACACAAAACAATCTACAAATATAGCGACGGTGTACGTACATCCGCGTCATAGTTCACATTAATTACCAACCAGGTAAGTCTGTTTTAATTTAGCCTGAATCCAACAACCAATACAGATCAAACAATTGTTTCTGTTTGGCTGTCTATGTAAACTTGACCTCCAATTCCCGAGAAATAACCCTTTCAAACAAACGTCCTGTAAATGGTAGTCGGAACGGGTGTCAAGGTACATTTACCTAAATCATCAATGTTCGAATCTCTGACTAGAAGCAATGTAACCTTTGTGTGACAGGGCGTACAAAGCGGGAGTTTAAGTTTCACTATCGGTCGCCACAGCTTCTTCAGTCTTTTGCATCAGACGAACAAATTGCCAGTAGGCTCTTGAGGTCTCTATTTACACAGTACGCGAAAACTCGACTCAAAGGTCAGGTAGCCGCCATTTTGTTTCGAAAATAATTGAAAACTTCCCTTTTGACACAGAAAATGAACACCTGAAGGTGCTCTTTGCACTCAAATAGATGCTACCATCGGCTCTTGCTATCAAATTTGTCCGTTCTCCTAGTTGTACTATGACCTTGTGATATTTATCTGAGAAACAATATATTCAGGCTGTGCATTCATAATGAAACTTAGATTTAACACTCAACTGACTGCAACTGCAAATGAATTTTCCGGCGTTTTGCTCTGCATCGAAAACTCTGTCAAAACGTCTGCTTCTCAGCCCAAGTGTTGGCAATGGAATTCTAGTCAGCACTTGACCTCATTTGGCAACAACGATATAGCATAATGTACGTATGTATTTACTTAGCTTTAACCAGGCTTATACTTTGTATTTGCGTAATTCTAGGGACAAAAATAACAAAATAAGTCAGTTTTACAGAAGGGAAACCAAAAAATATCATGAAGGTTAATTTACTCGGAAAAATAAGTTAAGAGATGAAATCATTGATTTCGTGACGGTAATTTTCTTGCCTATTGAGATTACAGTTTGCATGGAGTCAAGTATCTTACTGCTCGGAAAGACATAAAGTAGTATGATACTACAAGCAATGTAAACAATGTTAATGTCGTTTCATAAACAATGTTCTTATCAACAATTTAACCTGTTTGTGTTTGCTCACTGTTATGAGTTTTGGTGACCCGTCTTGCCTTTTTAATATCTAGTACTCCATTAACCTCGAAAGTGCATTTTTTTATATTCTTTGTGAATTTTATTCGACTCTACGACAGATTCAGTGACAGTTGTCGTAACATTTCATGGGCTCAAAGTTTTTTATCATTCTTGCACTACTTGTGACCTATAGATTTTTGTTGTCTCCAAAAGTGGCCTTTATATGCCTTGTGTCAAATTATCAACACAGTCTCTACGGGAGTTATACCCAACCTGTGGCTTGTGTAACGTCCATTATCTTGTTGAGGACTCAATTCTATTCCGAATAAAAATTCACATTTTCATTATATTGCATATTGTACCCGATACTTTGCGTTAGCAACTGATACTTCAATTCATTTTACATATGAAGAATAAGAGAACTGTACATTTTATGAACAAAAATGATGGAAAAATCATCAATTACAGCTTCTGTCACTTACGCTTACTACAACCAATTTAACGGCACACGCCTTGTTTCTCAGAAATTCGACCTTTCTCTAGTGACATTTTGATTGTAATAGTTGACTAAAGGACTTGAAACGCATTTGCTTTCTCCTGTTTCCTCTGCGTTTTCTCTAGAAGATTGCAAGTTTCAATCTCATTTATAATGCCAAGAGTCTATATATCTAACACAAAAAGATCGTCTCGTCAAAAGTTTGTGCACTTTTCGACAGTTGCGAAATGTAAACAATAAAATCTCAGGAAACTTTCTTATTTCCCTTTCTTCTCAAGGGAATTTTCTTTGTGCATTTTGTAGAGCTTGGATAAAAAGTGAAATGGGTTGGGGAGTGAATACAAGCAATGATGCATAAAACGTGACGTCATTATTTCTACTTTCAAAATGTCTCTACTTCGAGTTACTTTTCATAAATATTGAGTCGTACTTTTGCTTTGTAATTTCCACTGGATATCATGAGCGACCATTTCATCCTATAGACATACAAATAACCCGAAAAACACCGCGTCGTGCATTCAGTTGATAACTGATTGACCCTCAATAATCTTGGACAGCGCATTATTTTTCTAATAAACAGATCCATGTCTAAAAAACTTCTACAGCAATATTGCAGAGAAGGCATAAGGCAATAAGATTTAAGTTTCTGTGGAACAAGGAGCAAGGTTTCCAAATACAAAATCAACGGGTTCAACACTTCTCTTCCAGAAACACCATTAGCCTCACATTTCCTTACTACAGTGTTCTGCAGTCACAGTACTGACAAAACATTGACAAAAATTTTGTTGGGATGGATTTACTTCATTGATTCTAACTCAGGGACAGTCAAGTATATCTATATATTTCGTCTTCTTTCCGGTATCTTTAGTGTTAAGAGCACCACATTTCACTGCATTGATCAAAAACTGCAAAATTGTTAACAGGATCAACCGTATTATCACTGTGTCTATCAACGCGTATAACCCCTGGTGACCTTGTTGTGTACCATGTTACCGTGATCTCAGGTCACTGTAGCATGCTATTCATCGAAACCATACTATGTGAATAGAGTCAAGACTTAACCCCAATAATGTCGGGTCGAGGTCAGCGTCTAAGCGTTTATAGCTTGTTACCAAGTTACTTTACAACATAAAAGGAGTTAGATTAATAATTTAAATGTTTATGTTTACAAAACAATATCTTCATTTAAGTAGCAGTAACGGCAGCAAATAACTATAAACACGTACAAAGACAAAATAGAAAGCCTTCATAACGAAACTTCCTACTCAATTCTCCCATTGTGTTCTTACAAAGGTGTTCACAGGTTTTTCAACTCAATGATGTCATACCCAAAGCAAAATGAAAGGTAGGTTGATAGCAACATCAGCAATAGAAAATAACACGAGATTATAAATATACATTTCCATGCGAGGTCAAAATGACACTTACTTAACAATGGGTATTTCTGATACAGTTAAACTTCTACAATGATAACTCTGGCAACATTTTACCATTTCAGAATGTACATACGATGTCATAGATCGGGTTTTACATGCAGAAAATCTAAACCAAGTATAGCTGATTTCAGACGTTCACCAGTTTCTTGAGTAAACTGAAACTGTTACTGTGATATAAGAATCTAATTTCAATGCCAATAAAGACTTTCCAAATAATAAAATCTTAAATAGTTCACATAATTAGTTGAACTGCGTCATACGGGGTTGCGTTTTATTTTAGATCAAAATTTTTCATCAAAGGTAGTGTAACGCCCTCCCCTTCACCTCCCATGATTTCAAATGTGCAAAGTTGACCTACAGTAATCGACTTGACCGATAGTAACCTCAAAGACTACACAGCGTTTCTATTCTTATTTACTTGTCGATCGCTAAGAGACCTAACTTAATGCGATTCACTACGCCTGTTTATTCTCCCATTCTTGAAGTGACTGTTTGTCCTACGTTGAGTGATTTATTGTTTTAACAGATGTTAAAGTCCTTAGTAATTACCGAAGGTTGACGTACACTCAAGCCTCAAGTTGGATGATCATCTCATCCTGTTTAGACTATATATATATATATATATATATATATATATATATATATATATATATATATATATATATATATATATATATATATATATATATATATATAATTACAGCTGTATGCTAAGTCATTCATTCATCATTACATCAGTTCCGATAAATTGGTATCAGTCGGCAAGCTGTGGGCTCTTACATCGTTAAATTATCTGCTTTGCCGTTCATTATAACTTTTACTTTCGTTTTCGTTTCTTTCAACTGAAAATTTAATGACTAACACTAACATGACTTTATGAGTTGTAAAACATGTATGAAATGCCACCAGAGTAGAAGGGGTTAATCTATCAGCCTTGCCCAAATAATGGTTAATAACGTGCAACATTAATAAACTGGTGGAATTGATCGCTGTGTTATCCACCTCATTGTATAATGCTTAATGTTTTCGATGGTGTATAATGGTCTTGCGTCAGGTCTGCCCCTTGTGACCCTGGTAATTCAACAAAGGTTACTGTTGAATGGCGTTCCTCTCTCACGCATGACTCGTGATACTTTTGTTCTCTGAGGTGGCAGTTCATATATTGAGGAAATCAGGAACAGATTCATGTCTTTGAGATGAGTGGTAAAACAGGAGTAGTGTACCTCTGTTTTATACCTTGAAATGCTGGGTCGTTTCAGAACAAGATGACTTTAAAGCATATGAAAGGGGAACTCGATTTCTTGTTTTAATTACAGCAGACGACTAAATGTTTGTGATAGCAAACTTGATACGTCCCTTGCAATGTTTCTATTTCCCGAGGAAACAGCCAGGAACTTAGACTGGTGGCTCACTATGTGTCCTGCTGTTTTCTGAATATGTATATCTTCCCACGATCTCCCTTCACTTCCCTTTTGGAAGAAACCATTCTCAAAGCAGTAGTCAACAGCGCACATTAAATTTTACTTATTAAAATTATTATAAAAACGATCAAACTTGGCATTCCGCGTTATATTGTAGTCAAAATATACTTCTATAAAAAGTCGGTCATAGCGTTGACCGAAATTGAACTATGCCATACAAGACGATTTTGCAGTCTTATGAAAAAACTTGACGTTTTACATAATTGTCTGCGACTTACCTTGGCTTTGTTTTGGTGCTATCCTGGATTAACAAAGTATGAATTTCGACACAATGCACAATATTCAATGTGAGATGTAGCAGATAGAGTTAAACAGTCTTTCACCTATGATCAATTAGTTGAGACTTTTGTCGTCTTCAGAAGTATGTGCTCTAAAATACTTCGCCTTTTGAAGACAACGGCTTGATGATACCCGTGTTGTTCTTTATTTCTGAACATAACACGATGGAACTAATTTGGGATAATTAGATGGTGAAGTAATGTCTATTTGATCTGCAAATGTAAGCTCATCTGCTTTTCTTTTTAAGTTACACACTTGTTTTTATGATTAATTTGTAATATTGGAACATTCAGCTATTGGGCAACTAACATTTTTTGAGAAATTTGAAAAATATGAAAATCCAATTATCCCAAATTAGTTCCAATCTTATTAAAGGCAAAACAGAATTACACGTCTCTGTTCATGCGGAAGAATAAAATAAATTTCGCAGTATAGTTTTTTGAAAGCATGACCTTAGGTCTCAAATAAACTAAAATTTTATTTCAGTCAGTTTTGCCCATAAAAACATGTATTTTCACGTTTTTATTTTTGAAGAAAATTGTATTTAATGGCATTAGCGTCGCTTTATAATGAGTTGTGAAAGAACGTTATTGCCTATAACACAAGTATTTCTTGTCACAACACTATAGCCCCTGATTGTTCCATGCTATCTGCAGACACGAATTCACGGTAATATATCTCTCTAAATTGAGTTTCTCTGTCATTATAAATAAGTGTTTGGCTTCGGAGCTGTTCCTCACGACATAGAAAATTCTGCAAAAGTTACAGTTTAGTAGCATTTCTCGCAGTTTCTTAGCCAATCAAAGTCAACATTTCTTGTCTTCTGGGGTTTCAAGTTCACTAAGTAAGTCTGTGCCAATTTTTGAAATTATTTGGCAAGAGGAACACAAAGTATAAATGTAATTTCCCACTATAATAACAGAAGATGAGCGTTATTTACATCGACAAACTCTAACAGCTTTTTGTCAACATGGTGTCATATCTTGATGGAAAGAAGCTGGAACTGACGACGAGTGTTGATGTATAACTAGAACTTATTTATTGAATACGGAACCGTGGCTAGGCCGAACGGCGCAGTCAATGATATATGAATCTGCCTGTGTGTCAGTCGGACCAAGTTTGTTTGTCTTGGTCACTCCACGGAGGAGTGACCGTGGTCAAAGTTCTAGTTCTTAACTCCAAGTCCAAGTTCTAGTTAGTTTCTCCTGTTGAGTCTTGGTCACTCCACTAGAGAGTGACCGTGGTCCAAGTTCTTTTTAGTTACGGTCACTCCACAGAGAGTGACCGTGGTCCAAGTTCTTTTTTTTTCCTCTGAGTTAGTGTGTCCATTTATACAGTATCTTGGCTATGTCGGATGCCGACGCCATAAAGAATATAATAAGACTATACTTTGATTTACCGACATTAAAAAATATTACGAAAGTAAAAATTATCACTTGCCCTTGCGTGGCTTGCTACAATGCTTTTGTTTCAAACCCACGCCATGAATACATTAAAATGATAACAACGGCTCAATATAACGATTGGTTGAAACACAATAGAACATGGGGGTAGCACGCAGAATACCTCCATGAGAAAAATAAGTTACTGAGTGAATCTTTTAAATGTGTAAATTAGCAAGACGATGTTGTCGATACCGTGCTGGTATTTCGTGGCGCCAGCATTGTTAGAGTCCAAACAAAGAAAAGTTGCAGCTTGATCAATCGCGTCCAAGGACGCTAATGTATTGTGAGCGTGGAATATTAATTTTCTTTGCGCCAATTTGGAAAATTATGACATATGGCACATATGAATGAGGTTGAATGCTGAGTAGGCAGATGATTTTATTACGCCTATGTACAACCTTCTGTCTTGAATTATCTGCCAAATACTCTGTCCATAAACTTTTAAAAGCATGAATGTCCATGTATATACTCGAAGAGAGTGAAAGCCTCGTTTACTGTTGTAATTTTGGATCTCCTGTACATGGACGTTAATTTTGTTTACTTCTTTAAACGAAAATTCAAGTTGGAAATTATCTAATCATTCTGCACGTACTTTGTCGTTTTTAATTTGAATGCAGTAAAATCTGCTTAATATTTTTATGCTATTGACTGCTGTGAATGTCTTAATAGCATGGCTATAGGTGCTATCTGTATGACATGAAAACCGATAACATTGCCAATAAAACGAATTTATAATCATCTCTCTTTTCCACCGCAGTTTAGAGAACTTGCTATGGCTGTCAGTGTTGAAAGTACTTCGACAGTAGCTGAGGCACTGTTTGTGTTTCACACCTGGGATAAAGACAAGTTTGGTTTACCTGCTACTCATAGGAACCTTATCAAAGATTTCTGTCGAAGGAAACGTAATGTTATAAAGGTCTATGCTACCACTCTTGACCTTAGATTGAGTGAAGCGCAGGAGAAAGATGCCAACGATATTGGTGTTCATTTGATCGTTGCCGAAAGAAATAAGTGGGCTAACGAAAAACAAGATCCTGCAGTATTGCGTTGGTTACTGGATCACAAAGTCCATTATCAGCGTTTGGATGAGCTGAAGAACGTAAAGTACGTGATTGGGTACACACCAGAGACGCATAGTGCAGCAGCAGACATTCGTGAGAAATTATTCCCTGACGCCGATTTGGTTCTGATCAACTGCTCTACAGCCAGCAAGGAGAATGGCGATGAATTCGATTACAAGATGCTGGACGCTGCCAGTGAAGCAGATTTGTTATTTTCACTTGGACCTCTCACACACAAACATTTCGAAATTGAGTATCGGGCAGAACGTAATGGCAAGAGGTTGTGTGACATTCCTCATCGAGAAATTGCTCCAATACCAAACGTAAGCTGCAAATGGGCAAATATTCCTAAGGACATCACTGAACCAGTCCTGTTCACGTATGGTCGAATCGATGATGAGGAGGCGTTGAAACGATGTGGACCTATTGCTGCAGCAATTGGTAACTTTTCAAGTGCGTGGAAGAAGCACGTGCGAGGCAAAGTGACATGGAAAATACAAGGAATCTCGGAAGTAATGGAAAAGCGAAGCCGCGAGTTTTTCGATGACAGCTTGAAAAATGGTAACACCAAATTGCAGCCTTATTTCAACACTTCCATTGACAAACTTACAACACACCTCTTCCAGAGTCACCTGTGTATTCCTCTACCAAGTACCGATCAGAGTCATTTTGATGGCATAGAAGCTATGTCTTCAGCGGTTCCTCTAGTCAGTATCGAAGACACCCACCTCGCGGAATTCATCGGCAAGTACTTAAAAGAGTACATGGACTCCTGTATTGTAGAGAAGACTGAAGGACATCTGACTAATCATATACAGAGGGTATTCAGTAACATTCCTCTGGCATTTGAGAAAGCTGAACGACTGAGGAAAACTTACATAAGCAGTAAACAAACACAAAACACCTATGAAGAATTCGCTGCTCTGTTAACGCCTTCCCAAAATGAGAGACCATCAGAGGATAATACTGGTGAGAATGTTTCCATAAGATCTAAAATAGTATACGCTCCCCCCGATTCAAAATGGGATTGTATGACAAATAGATTATCACATTATGTATATCATCACGATAATTTTTAGACTCTTCTGAAACACTTTGTTCCGCTCGAGTATCTTTGGTAGTTGAAGTGTTGGACATTTTCAAATATGTTAGTCTTATTTGTTCAAATTTTAAAGAACGGTGCAGTGCTAAGTAGTGTTTAGATATTTGTCCTATTTTTTCGGAAGCAATTTTCTATGAAATATCTAAAGTCGTCGCTCTGATCGTGAGTTCTTAAGAGTTCTATCTAGATTGTTAAAATTTCAAATATTGTTATACAGCTGTCTCCGTACTTTCTCTATCCTAGCCGAAAGACCTCTTGAAGTCACTTTCTCTTTGCCGGAAGACGCATACCGTCGATATCGACAAAGTGAGGTACAGCATACAAATGCAGAGAGGGTCAGTCGTCAAGATGCTGAATGGAGTGATTTAGTTTCACTTTTTGCAAAGGTAATTGATACCATTTTGGAAAGTGAGGAAAGGTGTCAACAAGTACATCACGTCATCAAAGACAAGTGTGGCAGTGTTCGCATATCGTTTATGAAGAAGGAGTCACTTGTAGTCACGTTAGACGTACCTCGTCTTGTAAATCTGTACAGACTGGAGAGGACGACAAAATCTGGAAGTCTTGCTGAAGCTATGGAACCATTGCTGGTAACTGACGAGATGAAGGCCAAGGCAAAAAGAGCCGGTATTCCAGGACATCTTATGAAATTACAAGTTACATACAACCAGGCAACATTTCAGGCTATACGACGATTCCTCATTAAGCGTATAAGTATTACACTTTCCTTTTTTATTGGATCGCAACACCAAAGTTGTTCATGTTTAATCTATATTACTAATGGATATAGTGGACATTTTATAAGAACTCCAAGGTAGTAAATCTTATGACGTATTTTCGAAAATGTTGAGAATCACTCCCAAAAGTGTTCAATTATGCGTTAACTTGGGTGAATTTGTAATGTTGTTATTAAATCGACCGAGTTTTAGTCCTGACTCGATTTTTTCCCAAAATGACACTTTTCATTACACAAATGTGATGTATATGGAAGACCATCGGGTCGTTGATCATGAAAGCTGACGTAATAGAAATGCTGTTCCATAGTTTAGAAGGAGGGGTAAGACCCCTGTTTGTTTAGCGTGCGTCAAAATCGCATTAAGGAATCAGACCATGAAACAACAACAGAAGAGAAAGAATGACAACGCAGACACAGAACACGTACTTATACTATGCAAAAGTGTGGACTCATCTAAATGTGATTATAAGGCTAGCGTCGCGGTCATAGGGGAAAATGGGACACAGATTACGATAACCTAAAAAAAAGCAAAAAAAAATAATTTTAACTGTGATTGAAGAAGTGTAAACGTAAAGTTTGTTGATATTTAGGCTGCATTCACACAAAAAACAGTGAGGAAGCTGGAGGAATACAGGGGGATTCGAAAATTTTGGAGGTAGTAGAAGTGGGGAATGGAAAGTTTTGCTCTACCCATTAGGGGACATGAAAATGACTTTTGTTCCCTTTTACTTTTTACGATTCAAAGGTTCGGTGGTTAATTCATATAAAATTTGATAACATTTTAATTTCATCCAATTTTTCTAATGTTTGTAATAATCAAACAAGATATAGAACCAATTTGTCGCAGTTCATTACTTTTGTCTCTAAAAAATCTAAAAATGTATAAATTTTCCGTAAAAAAACAAACAAGTAGGCCTAGTATCAAGGCTGAAGCCGCAACTGTTGATATTTTTCAATATTTCTGTGCAATATTTCAAATACGATTCTTGCTGTCTCTCTACTGTATGCTGAAACACACAATATTCAGTTTTTCGACAAACCTTGTATATGTAGGCCTATATAAATATGTATTGGACGATAATTGAATCAGAGTCCAGACTGAAAGTCATATGTCAACGATACAAATGCACAGGACACATATTGGCAAGCTGAATACTGGACAGTTCAACATGCTGTAGATACAATAACGCAGTTGTATAAACTTAACAAATATTATTGTCAAAATTATCAAAGTTAATATAGCTACTGCCTACTAGCGGTGTCACTGTCACAACTGCACACCAGCAGTGAGATAGCTCTGACTATGAAGTAGTAGAAGAAAAGTTTGAGTCACGTTACGCTCATGACAGAGTGAAACATACTTGTACACAGGATCGGGAGACAGATAAACACATGGAAAACCAGAAGACTTGAAAGCTATCAGGAATTTTTGAATTCTTGCATGTGAAAATAATCAAATATTAAAGGAAAAAGATGGGGTCACCATGCTTGATTTTCTAAATTTTCTCATCGTAGAATAATACAAAAGTAAAACTTTGTACAGTAAAGACTAATATTTTAAATGAAAAAATTTGTGACTAAATGAAATTATTTTAATTTTACTACAACTACCATTATTATACTAAACCTTTCAGTGATTAAAACGTTTATTTGATGGAATATTTTAATCATCCAGTATTGTCAATTTTGCAAAACTTTTATAAGTAGCATCTTAAGTGGCCAGGAATTCAGTGAGTTCGATTAATTAAGGTCGGCTTTGACTGATAGATCAAAAAAGTCCATTGATGTGTTTTAAAGTGTATCAATTTAAGAACTTGCCTTAGGAATATGACTCTACAAACTGCTAATAACAGGTAGTGTTGAACATCTGTGAGCAGAACTGTCCAATGCATGTTTATATTTTCTTTGCGTGCATTATAAACATGCAGCTTTATGATAATGGGGAAGACTTGAAAAATTTTCGTCATATAGGCAGGGGGATTTGAAAATATTTGAGGGTATTGAGGGGGGTCTGAAAAAACATTTTAATCACGATTCCTCCAGCCCCCGCCCCATAACCGTTATTTTTGAACGCAGCCTCATGTGTAGACTTTGCACACAGTGTGCATGAAAGACGGATTTGTATTCTCCATACATAATAAACAACACTGTTTCCATGAAACCAATTTAATTTCGCATTAAGTGGTTTCGTTTTGAGGGAGGATTGATACAATCAACACTGAATCGCTTTGCTATTTCATCAGCTTTTACGATCGACGGCCCCTAGGAGTTTATGTTCCTGCGCATTTCATCAGGCAAAGCTAGTTTACCTTTGTACTAAATGTTGATCTGTAATATTTTTTGTTGTAGGGGATGGCGGTACTGTTGGTCAAGCATTTTTGTCAGATGACCTGCCTGACGAAGTGAGTGATGATGAAGGACAATATGAACCACCCGTGAGTGCCTGTTTCTTTGAAACTAGCTTGCAACAAAAAATATTGATACAAATCTCTTCTGACACTAACTCTAAGAGATGTCTGGCAATGTATCAATGCAGCTCTCCCGAACTGTAAGGACCTGTTTGCAATTTTTGATGGCTCTCTGTCTCTCTCAAAAACTAGCTTACGCAAGGACACGTTTCAACTACATTTATAGAAATTCACAAAAAAATAATATTATTCCGATAAATTTCAGATACACTATACAAATGTCAAGTCATTTTACTATCTTTAATAGATGAAAAAAGCCACCAGCAGAGAGCACACTGAAGTTACTTCAGTTCAGCAGTGTGAGGAGTGTATAACCTCTAAAGATGTATTCGAGGGTGAATGTAGGCGATATGAAAAAGAGGTGCAACTCCTTCAAAGGGAACTTGCAAGCAAGAAGTTAGAAATCATTAAATTGGAGGAAAGATTGAAACAACAATCGCAAAAGAGTACAACAGATCAAGCAAGAGGATCAAAAGGTACTATACAGGAGATTCTCGTTAGTATTTTTGTGTAAAGCCTTAATACCTTAACAATAACAATCTCATTTAATAAACCTTAAAGAAAAGAAAAATTGGCATGCGTATATATTTTGTAGTGTGTTGCATTTATGCAACAACAACAAAATGTTGGCCATCATATGTTGAGCATCCAAGTAAATGGCATCATGCTTGTTCTTTTATGATCACATGTGTATGTGCAGGAAATACTGAATTATTTGTACTTTTCCGTGGGGCGCCATTTTATGTGTCGCACCCGTTTATTAACCTGATGAAATGCGTAGGCATGGCCCAAATCAGCAAGAGGTGATACTTCTATACATGTCCTTTAGTTAGCACATTTACACGAAGCAACTCTGAATTGAAAATAAAATCATGAACATATTGCATAAAATTGCAACTACTGGGGCTATAAACAAAGTTGATGTGTTTTGAAAACTATAGTTTGTACTTCACCATATTTCAATGCTTACAGCTATTTACCGTGAGTATCAATTTTGTTATGTAATTGTTTTACCTCGCAGGAGATGGCGGTATTGTTGGTCAACCATTGCTGACGGATGACGCAATAGACGAGTAAACGATGATGGAATGCAGTATGAACCACCGTGAGTACCTGTTTCGTCGAAACTAAATTGCATCAAAAGCTATTTACGTTTCTGTGGAAATGAAACGGAAAACACCCATGTTTACGTCTCCCTAAGACGTACACAAAATGATATCTTGCAATGTATTGATATGATTCTTTCACACAGTCTGTATGTGTGTCTGTGTGTAATATGATTTTACAATCTTTTACAGGTTAAAAAGACCAGCAGTCGAGGGCACGATGAATTTGTTTCAGAATCCGAGAATGAGTTTCAAACCTTTAAAGATATGTACGAGAGTGAATGTAGGCGCCGTGACAAAGAGGAGAAACTCCTTCTTGATAAACTTGCAAGCAAGAACTCACAAATCGAGAAACTGAAGAAAAGATTGAAACAACAATCGCAACACATACCTTCAAAGAGTATGACAGACCGAGAGGGAGAGTCAAAAGGTACTATACCGTAGATTCTTTTTAGTATTTTTGTGTGCAGGTGATATTGACATGCTAAGAAAGGCCTTGATACCATAACAATAAACCTCAAAGAAAAGATAAATTCGGGTGTGTATATATTTATAGCGAGTGAAATAAAGCATTTGCGTTAGATAAGAAACCATCTGATTCTCAAGAGGCGTTGTTTTCACTCTGCCGATGTAAATATGCGAAAATACACAATCTGACTTCTCACAAAACGTCCTTTACATTATTGCAAATATTTCACTTACGCTCTGTCACACTAATAAAGGACCAATGACTGGACAAGCATATAAAATGTGTAGGTTGCAAAGGGTTAAATTTCACTGGTGTTGTTTCACCTCTGATTGAAAATTGCTATCCGGAAATCATGTTTCCTGTCATTATGCTTAGTCTATTATAATTTATAAATCCCGCCCGTCAAAAATGTGTTCTATTTGACATTGTAGCACGTATATATAAGTTACATAATATTGTCGTTCGCTGCTTGCCTTTAGTCTAGACTTGAATTCATTTTCCATTGTACTTTGGAAGACCATACTTTGTACTTCGACATATTTCAATGCTTACAGCTATTTAGGGGCCCAAGCCGACCGGCTGGGACCCTATTGTTATTGCTCAAGTTCTACTACTTCCTCTTCTTCCTCTTTTTCTTCTTCTTCTGCCGATTCTTTGTCGACCTAGATCTCTAAAACGGCGCTGAACGAAAACTTCTAAAATTTGCAGGGCTAGTAGGTATCAATTAGTACTCGTGCACCTGACCCTTGAAATTTTGATTGGTCACGTGACCTGGTGGCCATATTGGATTTTCCAAAAACTAAAAATGGCTTCTCCAGAAGACCTAGGGGTCTAGTCGATTTGAAATTTTTTGTATAGTAAGCATGACCTAAGGTCTCTAGAATTTGCAAATAAAATCGCATGCGGTCACGTGACCTTGGCCACTATATTGGATTTTCTAAAATAGTCATTTAATCTTTAAAAATCTTCTTCTCCAGAACCGAAACATCGATTAAGCTAAAATTTTACTCATGTCATCCTTACAGTGATCTCTATTAAGTTTGCAAAAGACATTTTGATCGGTCACGTGGTTTGGCCGCCATATTGGATTTTTGAAATCACAATTTAATCTTTAAAAATCTTCTTCTCCAGAACAAATTCACCAATTGAACTAAAATTTAATAAATGTCATCTACAGTGTGATCTCTTTCAAGTTTGCGAAAAGCGTTTCGATTGGTCACGTGGTTTGGCCGCCATATTGGATTGTGCAAAAAATCGTGATATAATATTTAAAAATATTCTTCTCCAGAACCAAAACACTGATTAAACTGGAATTTTACTCATGTCATGCTTACAGTGATCACTTTCAAGTTTGTGAAAGGCGTTTTGATCGGTCACGTGGTTTGGCCGCCATATTGGATTTTGCGAAAATCGTAATTTCATCTTTAAAAATCTTCTTCTCTAGAACCAACACACCGAGTAGACTGCAATTTTACATGTATCATCTATTGTAATATCTCTTTCGGGTTTTGTGAAAGGCATTTGGATAGGTCACATGGTTTTGCCGCCATATTTGATTTTGCAAAACTCGTAATTTAATCTTTTAAAATATTTTCCTCCAGAACCAATACACAGATTGAACTAAAATTTTACACTCATAATCCCTAGTGGTAGTTCTTTCTAATTTCCGAAAGGCGTTTGGGTCAGTCAGGAGGTTTGTTCGCTGTAGTGGATATAGCGAAAATCGCAATTTAATCCTTAAAAATTTTCTTCTCAAAAACCAACACACAGATTTAACTGAAATGTTACTTCATATCTTTCTTAGTGCGAGCACTTTCAAGTTTGCGAAAGGTATTTGGATCGGTTAAGTCGCCCCAATGTTCATAAGGCAGCAGTTTAAAACCTCGTCAGTCAGAAGATCGATCAGTGATGTATGTTATATTGTACACTTGAGAGTCAAAGACGGAACAACAGACTGCAATGCCCGCTGTCAAATTCAACTAGCAGTCGCACGAACCCTAATCTCGGCCCATTGTGTATAGTAACTTCAGCGCCCAGGTTTTGTACGCCAGGATGACGTTGTCAAGTATACTGCCACAGAAGTACTTAGAATAGCGTGCCACTAACTTTAGGGGTGGCCGACTGCTGTGATTGACTGAAATAGAGCGGGACAAGGTCCTGCCACAATTACTGGGGTCTACACACAGCTGTTTTGTGAGTGTCAAGGATCATAAATGAAGCTATTCGGGTAATTTTGTATGTAGGTGTCTGAATGCACGCTCACTTGTTCATCACGAATAAAAAAGTAAGATATATGACATTGCAAGGTGTGGTGATTTTTTATGTTTCTCTATCTGACATGCATGGAGTGGCCCTGGTGTGTTGTGTAACTGAGAGCATGTAGCTGATTAAAAATGTAAACAAGACCACATCAAAATTGCTGATACACATCGATTAAAACAACACCTTGTGTAACGAAGTTCGTGGTGACGTTGAGATCTAATTGAAACTAAAATGTCAATATTATGAAGTAAGGGTATGATAAACATTATAGGCTGTTTGTCATAAACATTTTGAAATCGGAAAGTGAGAAGTAAAATACTTGTAGAAAAATGTATTGCGTCACTGTTGCTGAAATAACAGGCTATCGACTCAATGCCGGCGACTGCAAAATCGTCACTCACAGCCTGCAGGTAAAATGGTTAATCAGAGCTGGACGCTCTTGCCATTGTTCTAGGTCTAATTAGGTGCGACCATATCAGTTGTTAGTGTAGCTGTTCAGAATGTTTGTTTGCGCAGCTTATTACAGTGGGAACACTCAGTAAATATGCACTTCCTCAATTCCAAGGTTTGAATATTTAAGCATGTGGACTTGAGTGACACCAACGTTCAGAAACAACAATGCTAGAAACTTTTGCTCCAAGTACCACTACTGTCACTATTCAGTTTCAACGATCAACTCCATGAGTAATTTAGAACGTTCTTGTGTATGTTATCCAAACACTCTACATTAGGTGCCATAAAATAAATTCTTTGTTTGCCGTAGGATTTTCAATGGACGAAATCTGAAAAACAAACATAAATCGCCTGCTTGAAAATAAGGTGCGTTGTGCCCTTCCTTTGTTCGCAATGACGGAGGCAGTGTTTCCGCTGCCTGCTCGCAAAATCGCAATTGCGAGAAAAAGTAGCGTTTGCCGAGAAGATTTAGGCAAAAATTAGCCAAACTTGCGAATCGAAAATTGCACTATGACGTCATCCTTTGTCCACGCGCTGTCCTGCATTCAACTTGAGACGTGATGCTTTATCTCTGTGCATCCCTGACCTTATGCGTCAGAAGATCGTATTTGTAACACACACAGCAATAAATAAAATTGTAATGAAATAGCTAACAAACCAAAAGTACCCATATGTTTACCATGACTATTTGACTAAGATGTTACTAAGTTTTGGGTTGGACAACTTCGCACAATGTACCTACAGATTGCTCCGTGCACTGTGCAGTACAACGTCGTCACAGGCGTGCTGTTTACTTGGTAGTTTGTATAAGTATAGTTTATGCTACGTTCCGACGTTCTCTTCCGTAGAACGTCAGAACATAGCATAAAATACCTAGCTCTGCATGACAGGGCTGTGTGTTACCGGCGTTATACGATGTGGTGGGAGGCCGTATAACGCCGGTAACACACAGCCCTGCCATGCAAACAGCACGCCTGTGAGTGTCATCATCAACACTGAAGGATCGTAGTGACGGTGAAACTAAGCAAAAACGGCAAACTTTCGTTTTTGACTTTAGGCAGCTCCACCAATATTGGGGAGAAACCACCCCTAACACAGGTTGTAAGCGCAAGTAAAGCTATGAAATGGAAAGAAAGATTATGATCAGAGTAGGAAAGTCGACTGGAATTTGCAAAGTTAGGAACGGCATGGTTAAAAGCATACGGCTTTTTTTTCAACGTAGAGCGAGTAAGGCACTCCTGAACGGCGAAAATGTTGGTGGTGTATTGCTGCCAACAAGAAAATACTGTACTGACGTAAGGAACTTGTGTGAATTGGCTTCCTTAAAGATGAATTCGCAAGAATTTTCAGTGTATTGTGACGTGATATTGTAAACAGATTTTCAGAGAAGGCGCTCGCTCGTCCGCAGAGTACAGTCGACGTACTTCCGCATTCATATTGTGCAAATGTGCAAGTCTTGTCGCGATATTTGAGCATTTAACTTGACCGTCCGTGAAACAAAATGATGTTTCTCCATATCAAATCATTATGTGTTTTATATTTTAGGGTTCTCTTTACGTATTAGACATGAACATTTGGATATATTATCCGTGATTTTCGCGATCCGTGGCATGATTCATATCAAGCTGGCCGTGAATAGGCACTGACGCGACGTTTTTGATGATGACCCCTGACCCAAGTGTCATCGATGCGCTGTGCGCTGCCAGTGTCCGAGCATCGCTTGTTAAATTCATAGAGCTACCAAAGCTCCATGCTAAATTCAAGCGTAAAGCAAATTTATCGAAAGTCTATAATGCACACATTTCTCAAGTCTAAGAGTATTTTACTTTTGAACTGCTATGAGAATGGATATCTAATTCGTTTGAAAAACTGGTATGCAGAAGCAGGTTTCGTGCCGTTGTCTATAGCGATATGTGCAGTACAGCATTGATAGCGATTACAGGTTGTAACTATTAAATATAGCTGCATCGCATACGCCTAACTTTGCCTCAGGACTAGTATTATTTGACACTTAAAAAGGAGGATTCGTACTCAAGGCTGTTATGATTTGTTCAGCTACCCACTCTTCTTACTGCAAAACTTGTAATCTTATAAAAGAGACTGTAGTTTCAACTTTTACCACGATGTTTAGCATTTGTTTCCTGAGTAACAACTCCATACTTTGTTATTGCCAGTAACTTTTGCATTTTAATATTTGGAATTTTCAGGTCTTGAAGAACACACTTTTGTTCTACCCAACATTTTGAAATTCATAGTGTACAGGTCATTAAAACAACTAGTACTACGCCAAGAAAAATAAAACGTTTCTTTCTTATTCTAGACATATTTCAAAAATGATGTGGTGACGAGGGTTTCTTTTTTCATTCTTCAATCAACAACGCAGGAAACAATGACAACATCATGATGCATGCAGAGACAAATGTACAGCAGCGTTGCTTTATTATTTTTGTACAGCAACAGTTCAGCGGTTTAAGTGCAGCATTTGCACAGTTTTCACAGAGTAATATAAGAGTGAAATATGTATACAGTTCTGATCTGAATGTTAGTGTCAATTATTTGTACGGTTCTGTTTTATACATGCACTATCGTGATGTATTTTTTGCAGGTTTTTTCATGTATTTCCTCATTAGCAGAAAATAGGACGCAGAGGAAGAAAAAAAACTTTATTTTTCTTGTCATCACATCGGTCTGTATGGCTGACAAGTGACCACACAATTAAGGGACTTTTATTGTAATACTATTTCCCATTTGTCTATGACACACACTTTTTAAAGTCATGTAAATGGGAAATGGGGAAAATGATCTTTGACACGAAATTTTCATGTATAACAACTAGTTCAAGGATATATCAACACATAGGACACATATTAAATTTACAGAATGAGCTAGGATGGTATACATCAATTTGGCTTAAAATGCTGGTTCGCCTAGACATAAAATGATGTGGTGAGGCAGGAATTTGTTACTGTAATTTTTTTTATTCTTCAATCAACAACACGGAGTTAAACATGACAACATCATAGGAATGCACGCAGACTGCACAGCAGTGTTGCTTAATTATTTGTGTATAACAACAGTTCTTTCATTAACTTAAGCGCAGCATTTGCACAGTTTTGACAGCGCAATATAAGAGTTACATATGAGTACAGTTCTGAATGGAATATAAGTGTCAATTATTTTTTTAAGCTCCTGTTTTATACATATACTATCGCCGAGGTTTTTGTGTTTATTTTGTTTTTTATTATTTCCCCATGAGCAGAATAAAGGCTGACGCGGCGGATCTGAATTGACGGGCACGAGGATGACAGACAAAATTTTATTTTTCTTGTCATCACATCAGTCTGTAGGCTGACAAGTGACCACACAATCAGTGGAAATTTATTGTAATGCTATTTCCCGTTTGTCTATGACACACTTTTCAAAATCATGTAAATGGGAAATGAGAAAAATGATCTTTGACAGGAAATTTTCACTCATAACAACTAGTCAAAGGATTTGTCAACACATAGGACACATGGTAAATTTCCAGAATGAGCTATGATGCTCTACATCAATTGTACTTAAAATGCTTGTTCGCTCTCTCTGTCAAGCATACTTTTCACAATCATTTCACATGGGAATTGAGATGCATGAGCTTATAAATGTATTTTCACTTGTGTTAAGAACTAGTCTAAAGATTTCTCTACACATGAAACACATGGAAGCTCAAATTTGCACATTGTATCATCAGTGCAAGTACTTTCAACCATGGCAACCGCTTGGGCCCCGCCAACGCTGCTTGCAGCTTTAATTTTGTTTTGTACTTTTATTACGTTGCAGGAGATGGGGGAATTGTTGGTCAAGCACTGCTGACTGATGACGCAACAGACGGAGTAATTAGCGATGATGGCATACAGGATGAACAACCCGTGAGTGCCTCTGAAACTACATTGCATCAAAAGATATTGTTAATGTTTCTGCGGACATAAATCGGAAAACACCCATGTTTAGGTCTCCCTAAGATGCACACGAAGAGATATCTCGCAGTGTATTGATATGATTCTTTCACACAGTGTGGTCTGTGTGTGTGTCTGTGTGTGTGTAATGTGATTTTACAATCTTTTACAGGTAAAAAAGACCAGTAACAGAGGTCACGATGAATTGGGTTCAGAATCTGAGAATGAGGAGTATGCCAACGCTGAGGAAATGAACCAGGGAGAATGCAGACATCATGATGAGCAGGAGACACTTCCTAATGCTGAACTTGAAGGCCAGTACTCACGAACCAATCAATTGGAGGAAAGTGAGAAACAACAATCGCACCACATGCCCTCAAAGTATGCAACACATCAAGAAGGAGAGTTAGAAGATACGGGAGATTTCCGTAAGTATTTTTCTGTACAAGCGACATTACATGTATCATGCTGACAAAGGTCCTATACCGTAACGATGACAACCCTCAGTGTTTATAAACTCAAAAAGGTTGAATTCGGACTCATAGCTTTTGCATGGATCATTTATGCTAACAATGCTAAATCTGAAGCCGTTCGGATGAAAAAGCTTTGTCATTTTTTCACGGTGCAAATTTAAATTTACGTGGAAATGTCGTTCCTTGTTTTATTGCAAAAAAATTGATTGTAAATTATATCGAACAATGGAACATGATCGCTCTGTCACACCAATGGCATTAGAAGGACCAATTACATGGTGAAATATCGGCGTGGTTTCATCTAAGAGATAAAAATTGCTATCGTTAAAGAGTGTCAATAAGTTTTAGCCATTAGGAAGTCTCTTACTATTGTACAGTATTTGACACTGTCTTGCATTGAGAAGATGAGTTTTATTAGTATCAACATGAATTTTCACCTCTAACTTGAATTACGTGACTCTAAGGGTCGACAACATGTGACTTGCCAGGCTCGGCTTCAAAATCTGATACATCTAAATTTTTGAAACGATTAAGTAACTTTTAAGAAACCTCTGTATCTTTTAGATGAAACAGGACGCCTTGAATGGAACGTGGAGACATTAGCTGATATCGCAATCTCTTTTGATTATCCCTGTGGAGTTGCATTCAGTGACACATATCATCTAGCAGTGTGCAACCGTGATAACCACAGAGTAGACGTAATCGACATGGTAACAAAGCATGTATCGTACCTAAAGTTTGAAGGGCGATTTGGAAAACCTCTCAGACCACAGGATGTTGCAATATCTGCAGATAACCTCCTCTTCATATCCGACCGAGGCAACGGACAAATTGTTGTCAGCGATGAAGACGGTGAAGTGGTGAGAACATTTGGGAACGAAGAAAAACATTTTGAGCCCTTTGGCATTGCCCTAATGGGAAGCGATGCCGTTGTGAGCGACACAGCTGAACACAGGATTCTGAAGTACACGACAGACGGCCAATATGTATGCGAGGTTGGGGGTTACGGCAAGAGCTATGGTCAATTTGATGAGCCGTATTCTGTGGCTGTCAACAGCCTGAACCAGGTCCTTGCCACCGACTTTCACAACCATCGCGTCCAAGTATTCAACTCAGACCTCGAATTTCTGTATTCAGTTGGTAAAAGTGGGTCTTCACCTGGTCAGTTACAGAATCCTTATGGAATCAATGTCGACAGTGACGACAATATGTATGTGTGCGACTTTGACAATCACAGAGTCGCGAAATTCACCAAGAAAGGGAAATTTGATTGTAATTTGTTTGAGTCTGACGTCAACTACCCAATGTATGTCGCAGTCAGCAAAGTTACAGCGGACCAGTTCAGAATTGCCGTCTCACAATGGCAAGCAAATGAAATTAAAATATATTTTCAAAGCTAATTTACAAATGAGAAAAATGAAATTTAAGGCCATTTTAGTGGCACTTTGGTTTGTAACAGCTATGCCAGAATAAATTTGTCAACAAGACTCACTGTAAGTTACGCTTTCCTAATTTCTTGTTCAACAATTACATGTAAGCCACATGTATTATTGTATTGTTAAGCTTATGGCTCTACCTTTGTGTTCACACAGTGCCGTTCATTTGTTTGTGACGCTCAAAAATTGAAACACCCCTTGTTTAGATGGTAATTTTAAGTACACAGTTGTATTTTATGAATTTTCCTCCATTTTATTTTTCAAGTTGTGAGAACATGGTTATATGGCGATACTTGTATGAACACTCTTTAAGAAAAAAATTAATCCTTTGGTGTAAAAAACTCAGATTTGAGAAATGTATCATTTTAGACAAATGACTATTTGCTTTCTGTATATCCTTGAAGGTTTTTTTACGGACGGATCATTATATTTGGATGTATGTTTTTTAACTATCACCGATATTCAATTTTACTGATGAGTTTCTCAGATTCTTTCTATTTAAAACTATATGGTTTGTTCTTTCTCATAGCTACGATTTGCTAAATAGTTTTCAACGGAAAATGAATACGGAGAATAGAAAGGACACAGTAATAATAAAACAGACACTACCTATGTCCGTAAACACAAAGCGGGAATCAGTTTTTATTTATAAATGATTGGTAGGAATCGAGTCGAATCCACACTTGAATGACATCTTGAGTATTTTCCATGGTGTCGTATTTTCATTGTATACTGGTGTAAAATACTCGTCTGATTATCATGATATGTGTAATTTACAATATTCGTTTTTATGAAATCCAAGTTTACCTTCGACGAGTAGGTTTAGTTACTTTCAATAAGAATTCAGAAATTTATTTCGTTCATTTCTTGGAAAGAAGTATCGTAACTCAAGATGAATGTAGTATAAGATTAGAATGTACTATCCATGATCGTACTTCTTTTACGTTACTGACGCCAGTCTGAAGGTGACAAAACTCCATATGCCGCATCGGAACTGTATTTTCGGTCTCACTTATGTGGCAACATCTCTCTGGTTTCCTTTTTACGTCTTCTTTCTAATATCACTTCAAGAACATTGTATGTAGTTAAACCATGTTGTTGCTGCATAATGATTGATAATTTTGCCTAATTCAAGGCTAAGTCAAGAATCTTAACTTTATCTGTCTTGTGTTTGAAAATAAATTTTGCCGCAAGGACTTGAAGTTTACGTTAATTTTCAGTTGACATTTATGACAACTAGAAAAGCAATATTACACTCAAGACACTCCAGTGTATAGGTGCTTAGTAACAACCAAGCTTGAAAATTCAGTTGAACTGTACTTAATCTTGACCTTGTATTACGCCAGATTATCTACTGGACTAGCTTTTTCCCTTACAATTTATGCCGAAACTTTAAAACGATTAATTAAATTGAATAGTTGCAGAAAGAAGAAACCAGTCAATGGAATTATATTAACGGTGATTGGCAGAGCTTTCGAGATGTACGAAACATATCCATTACACTATTAAGTGATGTGACACAACAATGCAACTTTTAAATTCATTACCGTTCATGATGACAAAATGTAATGTGTATCTTCTTTTGCATTTTACAAATGAATAATTATATCATACCAGTATATTGATGGTGCAAATACAGCGATCTTATTGGTCGAGACGCGAAAAGAACCGTGGTATATTGGCGATATACCACGGCTGGCATGCGCACTAGCTCTCGGCTTGAGGAAAAGTCCTTTTATGACGTTCCATGCCAGAATTTCAATATACTGTTATGATATAATAGCAATAAATCACACCCAGCGACGGTATACCACTCGATTTTGACCATTTAACTTCATATATGCACTCGCTATCGCTCGTGCATATATGTCGTGAACAGGTCAAGATCTCGTGGTATACCATCGCAGGGTGTGCTTTATTGCTTAAACATACCACAGTGACATAAACTGATATTCCTCGTTTAGCATTGTGCTGTCTTGTGCTGTTTTCGTAGTGTTTTACAGAATTTTACATTACGTTGATACCGCAGGTCACAGTCCGACTGTGATAGTCAACGAGTTATTGTAACGTTTAACTACTGCGGATAATCGCTTATCGCAGCAAAACAGATTGCATTGACCCTCCTAATTCAAATGTCACAAGTCGAAACTCGAATGAAAATTTCCGAAAGTAAGAGAGCACCTAAATTATGGAGTGCATCGGTATCATAGTACACAGAAAAAAGTAACTCTGGGATACAACATTTACGTAAAAGTACGACAAATTTATGTAAGGTAGGTTTCCAACCTATACATGGATTTGCCCCACTATAATGACCTACAGTTCTATACACGTGCTTTGCAAAATTCAGGCCAGTTTCATCATTGTGCGGTCATTTCGAAGTCATATACATATTATCGATCTTTTGACACAATTTTCACTCTTCAAGTTGATTTATTGTGGCGAATGCAAAGAGCATATTTCTGTAGAACATCAATGTTGGAGATTTAACTTTTTCGTGAAGTTTCAGGCTTCGTTTTATTTACTTGCACGTACCTGGGGACTATATGATGTATCTTATCAAACCTTACGCTGCGAAATAACACTATTATTAAAATTTGTAAAATACACGATCGTACTACTTCAAAGAGTTGTGGAAATAAAATGTGCTGCCACTTTCACTTCCTCCACTGCTGATATTTCTTTACTGCTATATTTTGCCTGGTAATACTGGCAACTGAATGACGAAACGTTTATTTTCTTATATGTAGCAATTCAGGTATAAATGGTATCACGTGTTTTTGCAGGTATTAATCTTTTTTCTGGGACCTTGACTGTCATCATTGACATGTCGTGTTATTCGCCTTTGACATCTTACTGTGAGTCTCACAGAAAACAATCTATTTCTTGAGACCATATCAAAAAATTGTTTTGGGCGACTCGGTACAAAATTAAAGGTATCTACAGCTCATAACTCACAGCCAGTCAATATGTGCATACTATTCCACTGCAGGTTTCTGTGGATGTTTACAATACAATGGAGTCTCACATGTATGATCTGTAAGAACAGACATGAGTGGCTGAAGAAGTTTTATGGACTTTGTGGTCTCCTGATCATGAGTGTATGGGTAGCAGAAAGTACCCACTTCTATTGTATGTGCACATTAAAAATAAAATGTTTGTTGATGAACTTTATCTTCTGTGTCTTTAAGTTCAATATTGGTCCATAGTGAAACTTCCGCCAACCAGCACAATTACATTTTGCAAGTCCCCCCCTTTCAGTCCAACTCGCCCTGAATTCTCCCTTTCAGAGGCGTTTATGAAAACAGCCTAACGAAGTATCACTCTGAAATCTGTTAGGGGCAAACTATCGATATCTGGAGAACAAAATAAACTTGTTTCGACGCTTGTGAAATATTCTTCCCCGTTTTTATCTTCAAGAAATTATTTCCCTATACAGGGGAAGTATTTTTTCAAACTGATAATACATCAGACAAACACTGTAAAAGCAAGTTTTTTTTTCTTGAAATGTATTGTGATATATAGAAATACCTATCCTTTATAGATGAATGTGAAAAAATTTACGTTAATTTTATACAGAGTCCTACTGAGATAGTCAACAAGTTATTGTAACATTTAACTACAGCGGATAATCGCTTATCGCAGCAAAACAGATTGCATTGACCTTCCTAATTCATATGTCACAAGTCGAAACTCGAAAGTAAGTGGGCATCTAAATTATTGAGTGTATCGGGATCATAAGGTACACAGAAAAAAAACTAACTCAGGGATACAACATTTACGTTAAAGTACTACAAATTTATGTTAGGTAGGTTTTCCACTATAATGACCTACAGTTCTATATATGTGTTTTGCAAAACTCAGGCCAGTTTCACTGTGCGGTCATTTTGAAGTCATATACTTATTTATCGATCGTTTGACACAATTGTCACACTTGATTTATCATGACGAATGCAAAGAGCATATTTCTGTAGAACATCAATGTGACAGATTAACCTTTGTCGTGAAGTTTCAGGCAAGTTGTATTTACTTGCACGTACCTGGGGATTATGTGACGTATCTTATCAAACCTTACGCCGCGAAATAATACTATAAAACATTTGCAAAATGCACGATCAAAGAGTTATGAAAATAAAATGTGCTGCTACTTTCACTTCCTCCACTGCCGATATTTCTTACTGAATGACGAAGCGTTTATTTTTCTATATGTAGCAATTCAGGTACAAATGGTATCACGTGTTTTTTGCAGGTATTTGTCTTTTTTCTGGGACCTGGAGTGTTATCATTAACATGTCGTATTATTCGCCTTTGACATGTTAGTTGAAATCATATCACAAAATTCTCTTGGGCGACTCGGGCCGAAAGGAAATGATATCTTCAGCTTATACCTTAAGCTTATAGTCAGTCAATATGTACATACTGTTCCACTCCAAATTTCTGTGGATGTTTACAATACAATGGAGTCTCACATGTATGATCTGTAAGAACAGACATGAGTGGCTGAAGAAGTTTTACGGGATTTGTGGTCTCCTGAGTGTATGTGTAGCAGAAAGTACCAATTTCCATTGTATGTGCACATTAAAAATAAAATGTTTGTTGATGAACTTTATCTTCTGTGTCTTTAAGTTCAATATATCGGTCCACAGTGAAGCTTCCAATAAGCAGAATTATATTTTGCAAGTCCCCTCTTTCAGTCCAACATTATTTTCAACTCGCCCTGAAGTCTCCCTTCTAGAGGTGTTTATGAAAACAGCCTAACGAAGTATCACTTTGAAATCTGTTAGGGGCAAACTATCGATATCTGGAGAACAAAATAAACTTGTTTCGACGCTTGTGAAATATTCTTCCCCGTTTTTATCTTCAAGAAATTATTTTCCTGTACAGGCAAAGTAATTTTTCCAAAATGATAATACATCAGACAAACAATTTCTGTAAAAGGATTTTTTTCTGAAATGTACTGTAATATATAGAAATACCCACCCTCTATAGATGCATGTTAAATGAATGTACATTAATTTTATACAACGTATCATTTTAGTCATTTATTCAAAATACCAGTTGTGGTAATTTGTTTTAGTGTTTAACGTAAATCACATGACGTGGAAGAACCGACGTGAAGATGATTGATCTGTACACAGTAGCAACAGCGAGATTGTGATGTAATTGCGCTGTTTAGATTTGCGTAAAGTTTAAAGTTTCATTAATACCTCAATATGGTACATCAAGGGAATAAACTTCATCAAAATTCGTCAAGTTGATGGTGGTATGATGGCGTGCTTGGCGATCCGATATCACTATATTGCGTACCACTGAGAAATTCGCAAGATAAAAGTATGCATTAGCAAGGTTATAGACAATAAAATGCAAAGCAATGGGTGGAGTAGTCCGTATTATCCGTAATAAACTTTATAAGTGTTTGCCTTAACATCCCTGAGTAGTTCGAATTTAATAGCAGTATGTTATCGCTTTGGCTCCACATTTCCTTAGCAGGCAATGATGAAAATGCCTTCAGAACAAACGACCTACAATTCCCGTCAGAGAGAATTATCGCAGACTATGTTGGGCTGGCGACGACGTGAATCTTGAATGCTGACAAATACATCACATTCAACGACACTAGATCACACTAGATTTACTTAACCTAATTTCATCGAACTGGGTAATCTCTTTTCGGCCCAATATCATAAAACGGGCTCGACCGCCAGGTAAACAGCGAAACACATCAAAATTTCAAGCTATCGAGGATCAGGACCCATTTTGTATACCTAGACGTTTTACACAGCAATGGAAAAATTTGTAATCAAGTTGAGCACATGGGTCTCTATATATGTAGGTATTCACCACAATAAAAAATAAAATCGATATCGTGCATTCAAATTCAGTTACTCATTAACTTCACGTGGAAACAAATTCGCAATTCTAACACGACCTGCGGAATGTTCAGCTGAAAGGGACTGGCAAAACTATGACGAATCTTTCATATTTGGCCGAACTCGGTTTTAAAATAGTGAGTATACTTTCAATGTCCTTCAAAATTAATTTGTCTGGCACACGTCCAGTTCGTGGAGTTTTAGTGTGACGACTGGTAGTGGCGCCTATTTACATATCAAACAGATATCGTTTGTTCTAAATGGCCTCTGACCGACCGACTCTATATCGTTCTATCGTAACATAAACGCTCAGAAATCACAGTTCTGAATCACTTTATTTGATTGAACTATTGGATTACAAAAACCAAAAAAAAAGGTTTTATTGCTTGATGGCGCAAGCATATTTTGAGTAGAATGTTTCAGTAATTACCTTTAATTAAGCTGAAAAATTTTAGTCGACTAACCTACTTTCAACTTCCTTCTTCGGCTTGTCGAATCAGGGTACAGTAACGGAGGCACTGTCCCTCCTTTTGTGGCGGGACCGTGACTAAGGCATTCCTATTAAGCTAAGGAAATGTTGCTTAACTATATCACCCGATATTAATTTGTCCAGCTTAAGCAAATTTTAGTTACAATCTTGAACATTTACGATAAAAAATGGTATCAATTTTATTGATACTGAAATCAGGAATAAACCTTGTTTGCTGCATCGTCACGTTCGGTTTCAATGAGAGTAAACGCGTTTCATAATAATAAACAAGTGCATCATATTGTACGATGACAAACTTTAAAATATTGCAATTCATATTACCCGTAGGGCAGCGGTTTACGCTTTCTTTGCTCTAAGTAATAATTTATTGTCAGAGGACAATGCTGATTGCGAAAGTAAGATTATGGTGCGTAAATTGGGACAAAATTCAGAAAACTCAGATTTGACAACACAAGTGGCTATCGTTTTTGCTTCATGTCATATTTGACAACTCACCGATAAATATTTGACTACACAACAATTTTGGTTTGAAAACTGCCGACACACATTCGAGAATTTTCATAACTGTTTTACAAACGCGAGGTCCCCTAAGATACTGACTACTGAATATATGCCAAAAATGAGAACAATGTGAATCTATATCCACTCAAATAGGGCTATACGAGCAGTGAAATTCTGGACGCCATTGATCAGTATGTCTGGGACTCAGCACCACAGTATGTAGTTCAACCTCCTTAACGCTGCTGACCCGCATCAGAGGTCATCGGATAATTCGCGAATTTCACGTATCATGAGGCATTTACCGCAGATGACACGGTTTTTTCTCACTCTAGGATTGTAGAAATTGAAAAATTTAAATAAGTATACTTTATTAGAATAGAGTAGGAACAAGTGCATATACGTGTACAAGAAATTTGATTTTGGAATTTCACAGGAATGTTGATTCACTGTACATGGCAGTCTATGAGAAAACTATGAATAATTTTTACAACTCTAAATCAGCTGTGGTATATGTTTGACAATCGATACAAATATACTCGATTTAAGTAGGATGTTTGAAAGTGGACAACAAATATGATTTCGAAATTCATTCACCTACAAATATTAATTCACCTCTCATGATAGTCTATGGGTAAACTATTTAATATTTTCTCTGACAAAACCAGCTGCATGACAGCTGTGCATTTATATGAGCATGTTGTTAAATATTGACTTTAATAGGTTTCTTGGTAAACAATAATAGTGCTCTCTGTACAATTACAAGCCAACTGTGAATAAAGGTAAACATTATAGTTCTTGTCCATCTTGCGATCACCTAAAAAAAGGTTTTAAAACAAAGATGACTTCCATAACCTATCAGGAAAACTGAACATGATTAACATAGTTAATAAACATTGATTGTAAGGGACATTTGGCTGCGTTCACAAATAACGGTTAGGGGGCGCTGGAGGAATAGCAATTGAATTTTTTTTCAGATCCCCCTCGATACTCTCAAAGATTTTCAAGTCCCCCCAACCCGTCTATATGATCAGATATTTTCACGTCATTTTCATATAGCCGCATATTTATTTAGGGATGCACGAAAGAAAAAATAAACATGTATTGGGCAGTTCTGTTCGTAGATGTTCAACACTACTTGCTATTGGCATTTTGTAGAGTCATATTCCAAAGGCAAGTTCTTAAATTGATTCATTTTCAACAGAACACTGGACGTTTTTGATTTATCAGTCAAAGCCAACTTGAGTTACGCCAACTCGATCTGGCCATGCCAATGGCGCCTGCTAAAGAGCATACAAAATGACGATCATGAGAGAGTATGTAAATTGTGAACTTCTGGCTACATTAGATACTCCCTATAAGTTTTACAACATTGATAATACTGAAAGGTTAAAATATTCTATTAAATAAACGTTTTAAATCTGAAATTTTTGGTGTAATAATGGTAAATTTGGTAAAATTAAATAATTCCATTTAGTCACACATTTTTTTCAATTAAATTAGAGTCTTTATTGTACAAAGTTTTACTTTTGTGTTATTTTACTATGAGAATGTGAAAATTTAGAAAAATCAAGCATGGTGATCCCGTCTTTTTTCTTTAATATTTGATTATTCCCATATGCCAGAACTTAAAAGTCCCCGATGACTTTTAAAGTCTCCTGGTCTTCCATGTGTTGCTTCCGTGTGTTGCTTACTTAACTAATCTTGTGTACAAGTATGCTTCACTGTCATGAGCGTCACACAACCCAAACTCTTCTTGTGCTACTTCATAGTCAGAGCTATCTCTTTCACTGCCGGAATGCAGTGGCAGGGACACTGCCTGTAGGCAGTAGCTATGTTAACTTTGATAATTTTGTCAATAATTTGCTCAGTTTATACAGCTGCATTCTTGCTCTACTTCCTACAGCGTGTTGAACTGTCAAGTATTCAGCTTGGTAACACAGCCTGTAAATATGTACCCAGCATTTGTATCATTGGCAAATGACTTTCATCTGGACGGACTCTAATTCAATTATCACCAAATATTCACATATTCAGGCTTTTGTCGACAAACTGATTATTGTGTTTTAGCATGCTATAGGGAGACAGCAAGAAACTGTATTTGATGTACTGCATAGAAATATTTAAAAAAGCTTCAACAGTTGCACTGTTTGCCCCAATACTTGACCTACTTGTTTGTTTATTAACACAAAGTCATACATTTAAGTTTTTTTGGATAAAAGTAATAAAATGCGACAAAATGATGCTAGATCTTGTTTAATTATTACATATATTAGAACAAATGGATGACATTAAAATGTTCTTAAATTTTCATTGAATTACCAACCAAACCTTGGAATCGTAAAACCAGGAACCAAAAAAAAATTTCAGGTCCCCCCCCCCCCCCCCCCCCCGCTTCAGGCAGAGCAAATTTTCGAAACCCTCTATTACTCCGAAAAATTTTCGAATCCCTCTGAATTCCTCCAGCCCCCCCCCCCCCCCAGCTTAACAGATTTTTTCACATCAGCTGTACCTTTTGGCAAATCATGTATGTTTTGTTCTCTATACAGACTGCAGTTTCTCGGTCTACTACCCACAGCATGAAAAAAATATTCTGTTCGGTAAATACTTGTATATGTGTAAAGACATAATCACTGTTATTGATGGCTAATGAATTCCAGTCCGGAGTCGCATTCAATTTTAAACAATAACAGTACTGACTGTAGACACATGGCGCTTCATCACGATGCATCCTAATTCGGCATTTAAAACATAAAATAAATGAATGCATTTGTCAAAAATGACTCAGCAACAGATCAGTACTGAGAACGTTACAAAGTTCTACAACTCCATACCAAGATATGACTGAAAATTTCATTAGGCTACAGAGAAATAAAGTTCAACTGAAAAAATTGGGACATGAGGTTTGGGAAACCTCTGACGTCTTAACAAATGTACAAACGTACTTCTAAACCTCTCTTGAAAAAAGTGGAATGCTCAATTAACATTTCGTTCAACATACTACGAAATCACAGCGTTCTTGTACTTGTGCAATGACTGCGAAATATTTGCTCATTTTCAATGGTGCATTAACGGGTTACATGTCCAAATTTAAGGAAATGACAAAATAAGTCTGAAAAACACCACAAGAAATTACAGCTACGTGTAGAAACGTCGTTCTGCCGTTCCGAACATCTGCGCTGCACTTATGCGTCGTCCGGTTACCACGACAATAAGACGCTATGCCTACTGATAAAAGTGAGATTGAAGGCAACTCAAGAGCAGTCGAAATATATCGATTTCGTTTTATTTATTGAAGTTTGATGCAGGGCTGGCTACCTACCGTCTTCCGAAATAGAAATATCAGAATAAAAAAGTTCATTATTTGTCTTCATTGTTTCACGTGGCCCTTTAAAGATAAAGATAAAATCGAAATGTATTCTTAACAGTGGCAAAACGGCAAATAATAACTACACTAAAAGGCCTCTCACAAAAAAAGACTCCTCCAAAAGGTTGTTCTCCCGCCCTGCCTTTGTTTGTGGAAACCATTGAGAATTGAAAATAAAGAATTACCATGGTTGCTGTGCAATAATAGGTGTAGATTTGACAAAAAAGGTAAAGCCAAATGGTCAAATGGGAATGAAAAATAATCGTTCATTTTTCCACGTGTGATTAGAGCGCTGCAGGGCGGCCCCCAGTAACAGCGAACATTCATATCAAAAGAGTCGTATTCCCTAAAACTTATAAAGTGTTGGAATTGTACTTTTTCAAGAGAACGTATGGCATGTAAGCAGCGTGCGAAATTCACGCTAACCCGATGGCCCGAGACCAGCTATTCATACCGGACCAGTAACTCTTGAAAGAAGTCCTGCTGTTCCTAAAGACGCGGGCCAGTAACTTTCACTATATGGAAAGTTTACCCAAATGTTTTGCTAAGCTAAATACCTGACAAAGTTATACAAAGAAACGAAATTTATTCTTTCAAGAGATTTTCAAAACGTGAAAATCGCAAAGGCTCAACAGACTGATCAGTACTGCATCTGGGCGAAAGACCTAACCTCATGTTTTCTCGCGAGAGTAGTGGCGCTATTCAATATGCTCCCCATTTGTTAAGCATGTGTGCGGTTCGAGATCTCGTTTTGGTCATTAAAGAGAAATTGTTCAGCGTATCGACCGTGTCAAGGTAAACTGGATTTCGAGGACACCGCGCCGCGACATTGCACTTTTATATGATATCGGATATTTACAGCTACTAGACAACACGGTATCGAAATTAGAATTGCTTGGTCAGGTATGTGAGGTGGTGAAATCTCCAACATAGGATATTCACTTCAGAAATCTGGGTGTAAAAGGATTGCCAAGCGATTTAACAACACCCACAGATATATCTACCCAGATGATTTAGAAATAAAAGAAACAACTGAAAGTGTGGACTCGGCATCATACCTAGACGTATTTTTTGAAATTAGACAAAATACACTATATACTAAGCTGTATGACAAAAGAGACGATTTCAATTTTGAAATCATAAACTTTCCCTTTTTGTCGAGCAACATACCATCATCTCCAGCTTATGGTGTGTATATTTCAGAGCTCCTTAGATACAGTAGAGCATGCAATTCATATGAAGACTTTCGAGTTAGACACAGCCTATTAGCTCAAAAGTTAGTGAGGCAAGGATTCTCAGAAAGTAGATTAGTGAAATCATTTAAGAAGTTCTACGGTAGATACGGAGATGTTGTATCAAAATATGACCTGTCTGTTTCTCGAATGATGAGTGACAGCATACCAAATTTTGACTCACAAAAGTAATTTGGTGAATTCACCAAATAACAATGGATTTGTCGCTTTGGGTCAATCTTGACGGGTGCAGCTAGCTGGCAGGGTACGCTTACCCATTCCGGACACCTGGTACCACCACTATTTCGTGGTTCAAGATGACCCCATTGCCTTTGTCATTTTCGATATGTTCCTTGGACCTGGTAAATTTCATAGTTACCATGAATGATAATGATTATTGGACCTGATTTGATGTCTATTACCCACAGTTTTAGACAAGTCTAGTAGAGTCGGACCACAAAAATCGGGTTTGGCCAGACCGCGGGGCCAGATCTGTAAAATAATGGCTGTTTTAAGAAATAGAAATGTTTTATGTGTTTCACTAATTTCATATTTTTTTGGCACTAAGGTCAGTTGCCCAAACTTTTGGTTTTGATAGTCATCTTCATTTGCTTTCCTTTAAAAAAATTAAAAGGCACAAAATCAGTTTGAGAAGTGGTGTCCTTTTTATTTTTTCGATCAACTTTTCTAGGCCTCTATACTGAGCGCGGGTAAAAAATATGTGCACTATATTTGGATTTGACTTGAGGATGGACCAGCTGATTTTCTTTAGGGCCAGTGATTTTCTAAAGTTGCTGGCCCGTTTGGCCAGTAGTGATTTTGTGTGAGCTTCACACACTGCATGTAAGGAATTTCTCTACTGACTCTTTCACTGACTTGAGACTAATAGAATCTCACACCCCCAAGGACCTGGGATCAGATTTCTCACACGAGGGATATTTTGTCTCACACGAGCCGCAGGCGAGTGTGAGACAAAATATCCCCAACGAGTGTGAGAAATCTGATCCCAGGTCCTTGGTGTGTGAGATTCTTTTTCTCACATGACCACAAAATGCGTTAAATTCATATTGGACACGTACAATATTATCAAAAATCGTGACAACTCTGTCGTCTGCCACTGTACTTTGACCTGCTTACTTTGTAGTTCTGGTCCGTGTGTTACTCGTCGTGTCATTGGATAACATTTTGCGCGTGGAACAAAACAGACTGTTTATCATCCAATCAGAGCTTGTGTAGTATTTACTGCAGAGTGTGGGACGGTTTCTGAGAGTGTGGGATCGATTTTTCCCACACTGTCGATCCCGCACTCCCAGCGGCCAGGAATGTGAGAAATACTCTTCCGAGTTTGAACCAAACTTTAGTGTTTAAAATATGTATCAACGAGAGATGTAAGTATGTGTTGACATGCCGAAAAGGGTGGCAGTTATTTAACATGAATTAAAATGGTAATGAACAAAGATAACTTTAAGGCATTTATCTTACATTTCGCATACTTTTAATCATAAAATTGTTTGAAGGGAACATATTTGTTATCTCACACAGAACCAAAAGAGTAATCTCTGCTAAAGTTTCCATTCACTCCGTCTGTTTGTCTTCCGTCGGACCCTGAAATAGAATTTTTGACCAATTCATACCTGCAGCAAATAATGATGACTTTGCCTAGTATTCTCTTATCTTTGCTCAACAACGCCAAAGAGTACAGTGCAGATAACATTGGTGTTTTCTTTGCTTACAGGCAGACAATGTCGAAACAATATGAGCAAAATAATAGTGAGCTGACCAAGATACCAGATGAAGCTTTCGAATCCGACGGGCTCGAAGTATTGGACGTCCGATTCAATAAGATATCGGACATTCCAGAAAAAATGGAAAAGATTAGCAATATCCGGTCACTTAATATGAGAGGTAATTGTCTGCGATCATTTGCTCCCCGAGCTATATGGCCCTTAAAAAGACTACAAACCTTAGACATTGGTAAAAATCAAATAAAGGACATGTTAAATCTCAATTATGTTAAGTTTAAGGAAAGCCTAGAAGAGTTACGTGTTGATGAAAACAAACTTGATGAATTTCCTAACCAGGTGTGTTATTTCCAAAACCTAAAAAATCTAAATGTCAGTAAAAATAACATTAAAAGATTATCACACGCGCTAGGTCACATGGATAAACTAACAGATTTCACTGCACAAGACGCTAAATTGGCGGATGTACATACAAGCATCACAAAATTGGAAAACTTGACACATCTTAATCTCAGTGGCAATTGCATCGTTTCATTACCTCCCGGCATGGCAAACTTGAAGAAACTGAAAATCTTAAACTTGGAAAATAATAGCATGACGTCTTTCCCAGGTAACATCACAAAGTTGGAAAATCTTGAAGATTTAATGTTGGGCGGTAACAAACTCAGTGATATTCCTGGTAGACTATCAAACATGAAGGGATTACGGAGGTTAAACTTGAGTAACAATCCTATCAAGGATATACTAGTAATTAAAGACCTTGTTCAGTTAGAAGTATTGCATCTTAATGACTGTGAAATTTCAATCCTGCCAGATTTGTCTAGGCTTTGTCACCTGGAAAAGTTATTTCTGAGTGGTAATAGATTGACTGACGTAACAAATGTTGCAAAAGCCAAACACTTAAAACAGTTAGGCTTAAAAAATAATAGAATTAACACTCTACCTCAAAATATGTCTGATTTAACGTTACTACAAAGCCTTGATGTATCAAATAATAAGCTGACAGACATAGGAGTAGATTTCCCCGAGTCACTGAAAGAAATTGATGTTTCAAATAATCTTAAGCTAACAGTATTGCCAAGAAATTTGACCAATTTACGCTCTCTGGAAGAATTGATTGCCAACAAAACTGCAATAAACGAAATCCCTGAAAATTTAGTCAGAAAACTAGATAAGCTAACTAGATTGGAACTAGAAGAAACCAACTTGAGATATCCGCCGCTATATATATATAAGAGGGGAGTGGATGCTATAAGGCAATATGAAGAGGGAAAGTGCCAAGAGATAACAAGACGCATATCCAATACCAAAGGTAGGTCTGATGATCAATCTAAAAATCGTATTGTCCAGCGCTTTGTATTTAAGAGTTTTAGTATGTATTCATTGTCTCCTGCCACACTCTTATAACATGCTGTTTTGTTGTAAAATAAAGTGTATGTTGTTTGCGTAACACGTATATGTTTAAAGTAATTATTTAAGACATGGGTCGTTTGATTAAAACATATCTTCCCTGATGGCACGTAAAATAACCAATGATTTCAATGGTCGACGTAGCAGACTGTATGATCATTGCGATTGTTGCTGATTCTTCGCCATTTCTTCGATAACCATTGATAGTCTATTGGGTGATATTTTTGACAGCAGAACTGTCAACAGTCATGCGTTCTTGGTCAACAACAAGTCGATTCAGCCGATGAAATCATTTCAGATGGCGGACCATTCACGAGCATGGTTAAACCTTTATTAGGGCAGGCATTACACTGTAGCCAAGATTATTTGACAGGACATATGTATCAAAAATTAAGAAATGGAGGCAAGCGCTCCCCTATGTTTTTTAGCTTTGGCGTTGCCGGATAAAAACAAACAAAACAAAGTATTCTCCAGTTGGGGTTATATGTCATTGATAAGAGACTTTCTTTTTTTTCTATGGTTGCGATAGATGTCCAGGGATGGAGCACCAAACGAATAGAAAAAGACCAGGTGAGACTTTATGCATATGAGACTAGATAGAGACCTTAATTCTCGACAAATGTATGCAAGCCTGTAATGTTATACTCTCCTCCTAGACATTCTTCTTCCGAAGAATCAACTTTGGCACTGAAGAGAACAGTTTTGAAGTGATAAGAAAAAATTACACATTACAGTTATCGTGATTAGTTTTAGACGTATATTAAGGTAGAGAATGCGCGCCTTAGGGACAGATATTTGGACTCTCAAACTTTTACAGTTATTTTGTCTATTGTTTGTGGATGGTGACATTTTAAAGCTCTATGGAAGCTCTATGTTCACCGTCTTAGTGTTTGGAACATCGAAAATTGTATTTGCCCCGTGGAGTCGACAAAAGGAAAGCAGCCATTTTGAATGTCAAATATCGGTAAATGTCAGGTATTTTGATTCCTTAATCCCCAGCTTGGTACGGTGACCCTTGACCATCTCTCATGTCCACACACATGAGCTAATGTCGCATCGATATTTATGTCCCAGTCTGTTTCTTTATCGCTGTCTGTCTATTGCCGCGATATGTCAAAAACGGCCAATCGGAGCGGAATCAAATCTGGTACACAGAGTCTCTTTGGAAATGACAGAAGCACATTAGTTTTTGGTGGATGTATCTTGTTTTTTAATTGCGTAATTCTTTGTCAAGAAATTATATATTCTAAAAATGACATTATCAATTCGTATGAATCTGCTTACAGTTGTGAATTGGGGACCATACGAGAGATTGCAAGGTCACGTAGAAGTTTTATGCCAATGGCACTACTTATTTGTATATTTTATGAAGTTTCCCATTGAGGGATTTAAGCTTGGCTATAAAACTAATAAAGGTCGTTAGTAATTTGCATATTTAACGAACTTTCTATATAGGAATATACATTTTGATTGACTTGACGAAAGTTTATGAATAATGCTTTGTCCATTGTAGATGCTATGATATCGTATATAAAATGAAAGTCATTTACTTTTTTACATCAGCTAATTACTAACTTGTATCTGTAATTATCTTTACCAATAACGGTTGTAAGACTCGGACCATATGACCAGAGTTGTTGAAATTTTGCTATTGTTGCTGATGATATAACAGGCAATCAAACTTTCATATATGGTGATTATGCATTTACATGACACCAGTGAATGGAATTTAACATTTTCATTTCAGCTAATTGCTAATTTGTAATAATACATGACGAATATTGATCGTAATGTTGATTATAAAAATTTAGTGTTGTCACATACTGGTGGCAATGAAGTCAGAGGAAAATTACAGACAATTGCATCATACACTGAATTTCCAGTTTATATCCGGTTTTTATCCCTGATATGGTAAGGGTATGGTTGGAAGTTTCATTGCGAAATTTGGGCAAAACTTTAAGTCCTTCATTTTCGAGGCGCACATAAGCGAGTACCTGAAAATTACTATGATACAACTGCCGGCAAAAAACGGAAACACTTACACCATAATATGCAGCAAAATAGATGAAATAGAGATCAAAATAAATTGAGTCCTAACGACACAGATGTTTCTTATAAAATATTATTTTTTGGCACATGTTTCATTCTATTAATATTCACAGTAACTTTTGCGGATATCCAGAACTATATGTTGTGCAGTGAACATCTCATTCAAAGCTGTGTCCGGCTAAGCTTATTATCTATCTCTTTCTTAAAACCTGTTGCACGACTTGTGAGAATACATCTTGTTAGCCTCGGTGAGATAGTATTGTCTCGGTTGTTGTTTTGTTATTCAAGGTTCTCATGCTTGCATGCATGCTCAGCAAGCGTGTCGCTCGAATACGCTGGTCGAGTGACTTGTCAGCCTTAGATCTCAGTGCGAGTTTAGTCGTGCACACAGTCTATTATATATCGATGAACGATTTGTGACGGTTAGGTTCATCATTATCTAGACTCGGCTTTGCCATAATTACGCTAGCAAAATAATAATAAGAGGATCCGATACATACCGGTATGATCCCATATCTACCTTTTTGAAAAATAGATGAAATTCAGAACCATCCCTTGAACATATCAAATTTGTGGTATTTTGCTAAGATAGTAATTTCTGTCTTGGCCGATTAGATTGCTCTATTTGCACTATTAATAATCTGCTATAATATATTTAAATCAATAAGATATAAGTGAATAATATACGAAGAAAAGTACAGATTAATGAACGAAAACTATATGTGGTACGCATGAATTTATTCATCAATCCACCCGCTCTTTCATTTGTTTTTGTTCATTTATTGATCACTTATTCTTTGAAAGTTACAGGGGAAATACGAACTGATTTAATGCACTGAGATGTATTGGCGTCGCGTCCAGTGCTAAATTATACTTTCATGTTTTGCAGACATCTGTTCGGACAAACATCCTGTCGCTCGAGGATTTTATATTTGAAGTGCTTTCAAGTGATATTCACGCAACTTTCAGCTTGCAGTACAGAAAAATACAAAAGGAAGACGTCGCTTGGTCGGAAACAAGAAAACCTGCGTCACTCATACTTGAATTTCAACAATTTTCAAATTACGTCGGTGGTGACGTATACGTCAAGTGGAAAGGGCAAAAAGCTAACCCTCTGATACATTTTGATGTGGCATTCTCTGAAAATGGTGTAAACTGGACCATGGGGAGTGATCAAAGAAAGGTAAGTGCAGTTGGTGTCAGCGTTATGCCTTTCCAGGAATTATGAAACTCTTGTTCTGTGCACTTCTTCACGAGTAAATGTAAACACCATAGGTGGTCGTACAGAAAAGTCATCATTTCCTAGGAAGTAGCGCACATTTTAATTGGTCTGTCGGTCGGCCTATTGTGAATTGTTTTATTAAAACAGAGAGAAAAAGAAGTTTACATTTATATATAATCCCCCGTATTCCGAACGAGTGTGGCTGCGTCGCGGACGAGTGATTCCCCGTGTAGCGGCCGTATCCCTCCGAACCGTAGGCGAGGGGGGATACGGCCGCTACACGGGGATTAGCGTCTCTCGTAGGGCTTGTTCTGTGCGAATCAAGCGGAAATAGGAAAGACTATGGATTTTTAATGCAAGGTATTTATTTGGTACATACTATAACATCAATTTTAGTGAAAATTCATTCATAAAATTATTGGACGTACAAGCGGGACGTCGCGACACACTCAGCCGCGGCTGGCGAGAACGGGTTATTTTTGTCAATATTCGAACATCATTCAAATAATTCTTCTTTGCAAAGTCTGTATGAAATTTCAAAATTAACAATTACTATGTTTTACGAAATTGTCAATTGTATGTTTAATATTTTACGAATAAAATGAGCGTGTTTAAATATAATGAAGAACAGTGTTCGGAATCGGTAAGACAACATACAAGCAACGAGTCTTTCTTAGCTCAGACGCGAGAACGACGGAAGTTCAACAACAAGGTACAATACAGGAAACGTGATTCACAATATGCATGGACAAAACAATAGCTTGCACCTTTACATGCACTGATAACACTGTGAACTCGTCGCTCTTGAAAAATATAATAGCGTTTCTTCTGATGAGTCTCAAGTCCGGAGTATCGTCATTGCTGTCAGAAATAATGTACGCTCTTTGCTTCATCGGCTCGCCCCGGGGGCTCGACTGGTTGACTGCCGCGGCAGCATTGATCGTGATGTTGAACTTGAAACCCGTCCATGTTGATTCAGAAAACATTCTTACTGCTGTGGGGATGATTGGTACGTGTCTTGGGTTATCGGCTATGCTTATTATGTTGTTTGATGGACATCGAGAAGGGCAATTTTGACGAGGTAGACAACACAAAATGCCGGTAACATACCGTTAAAATGTCAGCGGTGTACAAATCAAACGTTTCAATCGAAATCAACGACGAAGAAACACAAATTCATAAAAATTCTAGTATCGACGGTATTTTGTGTTCTACACATATATTTTAATACTCCATATTTCCTTATGTTTCATTACCCTCCCACTTTTGCATTTCAGGGATTTGAAAATAAGTTCTGAACTGAACAGCTGATTTTTTGTTTACGTTTTAAAAGTAGTCCGGGTCCCATATCCACCACATGTGGAATATGGATTCATCGTAGTCATATACCTATAGTGTGACGTCATACTATAGGGATAATTGGGTCTATGTATGTGATAATACATTATGTCTTGAAAATCCTTGATGGACAAACACATATAATTCATTCAATGAGTCACGTTTTTGCCGCTTATTCACAACTGGATATCGGTACATTAACAGCGAAATGTTAATACAATGCTAATAGGGTAATACAATAACCGTTCATTGACATCTCAATGCGAATAAAGTAGAGTCTCCGGTGGTTAACGTTAAGTTCAGGGTGAGGGCCCCCATAAACATTAAAAAGAGAAAAAGTTTGGAAACAAAATTTTGATTGCTTACAACAGCTGAGGTACATTTTCAATTGGCGGTGCTGTGACTGGCCATCTTCTGTCAGTACGCGAATTCGAGAACACTGACTGTGCCAATGAGTGTATGGCTACTGTTTTTAGAAAGGGCTCCCTCAGAAATTGTATACTTCAAAAATGCGCAAAGAGGACAGCAGAAATGAACTCAGAGATCAAGTGAAAGTCATCGTTTATTAAAGGGCAAGTAATGATATGTTTTGATTATTTGTTCACTATTTTTGTTTTCAATGTCAAACAATTTTTTGTTCTGCTCCCGAAAGCATGTTTAGATACAATCCAGCCTGTACATGTGTAAACTGCATTGTTATTGTTGACAATTGAAATTCTGGCCCGGACGAATGGTCAACTGTAAACAATAACACTGTATTTTTCACATATAGACGTTGTTTTCACAAGCTATTGGTGTTTCAACATGTTTATTGAAGTAGAGTAAGAATTTTCAATTGACATATACAAGAAAAATAATGAAAATCATCAAAAACTTCCTTTAATAAATTGTACCTTTTTGAGAGGGAAATCGGTCTCCGAACTAGGCGATGAGTGTATCAGTGTCATTTTATTCTCTTTGTCACAGTCCCTCCACCCACTGTGTCTCTTTCTAATGTTTACTGGCGCCTTCCGTGTATCGTTGTCTGGATACCTACCCCATTTCTACCACTGGCTGCGCTGCTCACAAAAATAGGATCAGCATAACCAGCGGTAGAAATGGGGCAGGGTACCAGACTATGTGAATCGGAAATGTTGGATAATGCCGAGGAACGACACAAACACCTGATTTTGTCACAAATGAGAAAAGGGGACAATAGCTTCACCATCACTTTCGAGCAACCGCTTGTAGGTATGCGTGTCAGGCGTGTGTAACATCCACAAATGTAATAATCTCCACAAATGTAATATCAACCACAATTGTAATAAAATCAACCACAAATGTAATAAAATAGTCAACCATTAATGTAACAACCCGCAACCACAAATGTAATAAACAAATTAACCATAAATGTAATAAAACTCAATCATAAATGTAATAAACTTGAACTTGCATATGTGATCATTTGTTTATCAATGCCCTGAGTAAATAATAACTTTAATAAGACTAGTGTAATGTTATTGCATACTTTCCTGAAACTAGGTTTCCTTTCCGAAACACAGAATAAAATACTTTGAGAACGCTATCAGAAAACGGCGAGGTACTGATCAAACCGTTAGATAATGGAAGTGGAACAGCAGTTCTAGACACTGATAATTACATAATAAGGAAGCGTCAAAATAACTCGTCAACCAGTGATACCACACAAAGTTTATGACAGATGACTCAGAACAAATAACAGAGAAATATAAAACCTTATAACAGAAACTTACGACACAAAACATGTTGACGAGAACATATATTTCAATCTAGTAAAAAACAATACGAACACTACCTTGAACACAGTAGAACAACATTCTACATCCTGGCATTCCTAGAGAAGGAACAAACTTCAAATGGGATAACATGGGAATACAGACAATCTATCGATTATTCCACACAATTTATCCACTGAAGACGAATTTGAGAAGATTGATTACGAAAGTACGGCAATTTTCGAAAAAACGGCGTTAAAGGATCGTAGTGTTATACAGTCTCCTCCACTCTGGAGTAGAGACTGCACTGACGTTCAGATTACAGCTGTGTCTCGCCATGGCCAATCAGTTTTGTACACAAAATAGGGAAACGTAAAATACACTTTCAAATATACAAAACACACTAAACGCAAACAATTAAGATATGAATAATGTGTAGAGTTGCTTTCCTTATTACAAAGATAAATATTTAAGGACTAATTCCTCAATTGCAACGACAAAATAGATTTATTACATTTATGGTTGACAAGTATTACATTTATGGGTGATTTTTTTATTACATTTATGGTTACCATTTATTACAATTGTGGTTGGTGTTTTTATTACATTTATGGTTGATTTTTGTTACATTTATGGGCGATATTACATTTATGGGTGCATTTTATTACAATTGTGGTTGATATTACATTTGTGGAGATTATTACATTTGTGGAGGTGAAGCCACAGGGACTCGGAAATCTGATTGGTGTTGTTCTTGTTCTTGTTCTTCTTCTTGCTGTTATTGTTGTCGTTGTTGTTGTTGACAATAAAATTCAACGAACACAACTATTGTGTTGTTGTTGTTTTTCAAAAGTTATTATGTTGACGTCCAAAGAAACACTAGCAAGGAATTTTTTGACCCGATACAGCTCTCTCCCAGCATACTCTCTCTGTAGAAGTATATACAGAGGGTAAACGTTGTAAGTAAGGGAGTTGTCACTATTTACGGCCAGGGAGTAAAAAAATTAGGAACTGAACTGTCGAGGAATCTCCCAGCCATTCATTGTAAATTTGAGTAACTCCCCTCTCTTACACCCCAAAGTGACTGGTACCCCATCCCCCAATAACTTGGAAAAATTACATATCAATACATGTATTCGTAAAATTTACGGATACAGCAATAGTGAGGATTTTTCAAATCATGGTTTATCCTGCTACATTATTATTAGCTTCCTCTGATGGATGAAAAAGTTCAACCAACAAAATGAAATGCAAAGTCACGACAAAATATAACCAGTATTATTTAATTTGAATGGGTATGGTTAAATGTCGCTATGGTTACTGAACTTAGGTCAAATAATATATATTAACACGATTGGAACTAATTTGGGATAATTGGATGACGAAGTAATGTCTGTTTGATCTGCAAATGAAAGCTCATTTGCTTTCCTTTTTAAGTTGTACATTTTTTATGAGTCAATTGTAATATTGCAACATTAAGCTTTAGAGCACCTAATATTTTTGAGAAATTTGACAAAAATGAAGATCCAATTATCCCAAATTAGTTCTAATCGTGTTGTATATATATGTGTGAGTGAGATAATAAAAGTTGAGTTCACAACAGTTCAGGTTTGTCCTAAATCCTGTACACTAATAATGGTATCTACTAAAAGCATTCTGCCATGACCAAGCTCTCCTTCCACCACTGATCACAACCCTCGGTATACACAAATATCAAGTTGTACCATGCTTTTATAATGTTGTACCATTTTTAATCTATGGTGTTTTTCGTTCTTTACTATTATATTTGTATTGTATTAATTGCACTAAATTTTATAGTATATTTCCAAAACAATGGAGTACCCCCATCTTCCTGTCCACATTTTGAACACCTACTTTGTAGCTTTAAATTTTTCAACTTCAATGGTTTTAATATTAATTTTGAGTGGCCCACTTTGATTCCTCCAACCCCCGGCCGGCGGCTCCCAAACTACAATGATCTTCTCATACGCTGTATCATAGCACTACGGTTAATCGGGTGTGTGAAGTTGCCTTCATTTCCTTAATTTTTATGCATGTGTGTTGTTTTTGTTTTTTCTTTCCTTTTTTGGGGTGGCCAGGGGGATTCAAATAGGCGGAATGATAGTTTATGTTGAAATGTTGCCACGGTTTATCAGCGTACATGGCGGCAAAGACGAAACTGTGAAACGACTTTGTAGAAGGTGTCACAGTGCTTTATATTCAAGATAGCGTTCAAATCAATCTTTTAAGTGATGACGTTGGCTAATGACATCGTATCAAGCACATTTTTGGCGGCAATTAATTTCACTATTTTTTCTGTGCAGTTTCTTTATTTTTTTACTTCGCTATTTCGTCATTTCGCCGAATAACACTAGCTGTGGTTTAAGCGCCATAGCTGCGTAGGACTGATGGTTGAAAACATGGCCATCAAATCCATTTTTGTTTTACCCTTCATGAATATCACCATCTTAATCTATCGCCCTTGGAATGTAGTGCAAGTTCTTAACATTCAGTTTCTAGAGCGTATGGCAGATATTCAGTGGGACATCTGGGAATGTTAGTGATAGTTCAAATGTTTCGTCTGCCGTTGGCCTATTAGTATAATCATGTAAGGTGATATCAAAGCGGTCAACCAAAAACAGCGCTCATATTTCTTACTCTATTTACTCCTAATTCGCCTGTGTGGCTGTGACATTTCGAGAGACAAGTATGCAAATTGTGTTGTCTAATATTCGAGTCGACTACGTTTACATAACTTTGTCCTGTAATCGATACATACATTATCAACAATTTCATTACTATCTCGAGTCAAAACCTCTCTTTGTAGCCAAATGTCTCCTGTAAAACCTTGTTCGTTCTCGCTATCGTAAAGCTGTTACCAAATAAATTTTAACGTTCCAAGACAAGAAATTGACAATTTTAATCTAACAATTCTCTGTTGGTAAATGAGGTCAGAAGCCCCATAAATTATATATTTTCTGAAAGCCTAGATACAGGGGAACATTTTGGTAACCGCAGTGTCACCATTCCGTGAAAGGTAATTTGCATAACCTTTCAAAAATCGGTCTTCCCTATGTTTTGTCCCAATACTTCAAAATATCTGACTCAAACTTGCTGGAATGCAAGCTGTCACAACGTTCTTCTAAAGAATGTCTCAGATTTTTTATATCTTGCTTAGTTTTTATGGAGCACAATTTTAAAGAAATCAGCTAGGGTTAAATTCACCGCTCTGGATCTCGCATAAATATTGCTTTAGAGGTTAAAAAAAATCAGAGACACATTTTGGAAGATCCGCACTCCACAAATTTCAGCCACATATCTCAAAGCATTGAAACAAAACATAGGGACCCGATTTTTGAAAGGTTATGCAAATTACCTGTCACGTGATAGTTATATAAATAATGGTCACACTATGGTAATCAAAATGTTTCCCTATATCCAGGCTTTCCGAAAATATATAATTTACGGTTCTGAGCTTATTAACCACCTGAGAATTGTTGGCTTAAAAAGTTCAATTTCTTGTCTTGGAACCTTAAATAAGCGAGTACTAGAATAATTTAGGACCAGAAGTACTATACTCTTTTTCGATTTTGCTTGCTTTGTTTAGGTCGGATATCGCGACATTGAAGCCAAGGTTTTAAGCAGCAAGCTAAAATTTGTTACAGTTTTCCCAAAAGGTGAGCTATCGGTTTGCATGTGGTTAATTTTACAGAAATTCATGATGCATGTTATTATTGTTGTTGACAAGTAAATTCTTGTCCCCACTACAACCCATATGTAAGCGATAACAGTGCATTTTATACACTTACATGCGATATGCTGACAAGTTAAAAATGTGTGTTCCAACGTGTTTGGGAAGTGAACAAGACCCTTTACTTAAAATGCAAAACAACAATGGTGACAAAGTAATCTAAAGTTATGGACTTGCCCTTGTGTCATTCCTGTGAATTTCAAAGTCCGATTACATGCTACTCTATTCAATATGTTATACGAGACGTTTTTGTAAACCTTTCACAGGGTAAATACTTTTGACGATGAAATGTGTTATACAGCGTTCGGTTTGGCTACTTTTCAGCATCTTGATTTGTCCTCGACCTTGTTACGCTTTATACTCGTTGGTGTGTGCGCACTTGTCAAAGATTCATTTTAATAATTGGGTACATGAGTAGCACAGAGAACAATGTTTGCATCAACGATATGGCAATGCGTATGGCAATACCTCAAGACAAAAATACCTATCGACACTTACACTACACTTAAGACAACGCTTTGTACCATCAGACTGATTTGACTTCACCAACATATTGCTATGAACAACGACATAATTCATTGACAGGAAGAAATACAAACCTGATGTGGAACGCACACTTGTGTGTAAAATGTACACCCTCAAAGAATGATACTTGTAAAAACGTGCAGTATTTGCGGACATTAGTTTGAATTCAGAACTTCTTAATGTTTACCCATATTTCTAATCCCTCTCATCTTTTGAGTGTTCATACCCTCATCATCATCCAACTACATTTATCCCCTTTTATATCCTGACCAAAACCACTACAGCAAGCAACCACCGGCACTATCATCATCATCTTATCAACATCAGTATGATTAGAACCAACATCGTCATAACAAGACCTATAATCATTAGCATCGCAGCACAAGCACTTGAAGATTAAAATAGCTCTGCTCGTTCACATTCATATCTGTCAAAAAACCTTTTTATTTGCGATTTGTACAGTGCATGGCCTTGCTAAAGTGAGCGTCCCACAATTGTTTTGGAACTGAATTGCTTGCAGAGTTGTTTCATTTTCTTCAATTTTCATGACAGTCCAATATACGTCGACTAATAAGTAAATCTGTTCAAGCGTCCAAAATAGTATTCAATGAGAATCGGTATTGGCAAGTGTCAGGAGTAATCTGTCATTGACGAGCTTGTTTCCGAAATTTATTCTTGTTGTGGAAGAGTTTACCATTCAGGAAAAGACTCGGAAAGAAAATAAATTGACGACAATATGAAACCCGCTCAGCCTTTTTTTATTCATTTACTGCAGAACCAATCATCACGGAACAACAGCTGTTATCAGTTGCCGAAAAGATGGGGAGTGGATGGGAAAGCGTTGCAATAAAACTAGGTTTCAAGAGGAGTGATCTTTATAGATTTGAGCAAGAGAACAGACGTGTTGACCAGCAAATACATGCTATGTTCGTCAAATGGAAGAGTAAAAGGGGCTTGGTGGCAACTGTTAAATATTTTTGCAGCGAAATGAAACGTTGTGGGGTTGGAGAAGATTGCTACAGTCATCTTTTCGCCTAAAGACTAAGCTTGATAAAAGTGTTAAAATACCACCTGACGTATTCCTTCATATCCTGAATATGACTTTTACAACAGCGGACAAACGGTCTTGAGCTTTACATGAAAATGTGTTTACTCGAGCTGGGCTCAACGCACGAAACAAACGCATTATTCACAAGTGTGACGATCTCAAATGGAATCATGAGCCTTCTTATTACCGAACCCTTATTGTGAACAAGCGAAAGTCCTTGTTATAAATACTTACAGTGAAAGCATACTCAAGACTGACGTTTTCAGATAAAAAAACTCAAATTACGTGAAAATCCTATTTTTTGCACTTTATACTTTATAATTATTGAGACCCTAGGTACACTTCACTAGTGCAGATGTCATACATGTTTCTATCGACCGAGGGCAAGGAATGATTGTCTCCTCAGTGAATTTTGGTCTCTAGATTACTTTCTATATCAAAGTTTTCAATTTCCGCGCCCACACAATTCCACACTTTTGTGTGTTTCTCGTTGATCACGTAGCACCCTCGAAAGTGACCAATTGGTTGGAATCAGCACAGGCGAAATTACTGAGAGTGAAGAGAATTACAGTTGTTACCTGAAACATAATAAAAACGTTCATATCCCGGCTTGCATTATTTCTTGTCGTAACCTCAATTGTAAAGATATTCTTCATCGGCAGGAATTGTGTTCCTTTTACAATGATTTTGTTAGTCATCTAAAGTTGGCTGTTCAGAATACCATACCATTTTTTGACCCAAGTAGTCCTCACCAAGTACCAGGACGGAATGACCTAGTTCGCAACTACCATAATATTGCACATGATGCATTTAAAGTTTAGGTCCTTAATTGGAAGCCTCGTGAAGGTCCTTTGTATGAGTTGATGCACAAAACACATGCAGAATTCAAGTTGGCCTGAGAGCTTGTAGGAGAGACGAGCAAATGGCGAGGGAAAACGAAATGGCTCGTCACCTCTCACAGGGAGATTCTCGCAAACTGTGGAACTCTGTACGTGCCGGGACATACTCAAACAAAGAAAACATTTTACCTACTGTACCAGTGCAGGTGGTTCAGGTGGTTGCAGAAATCGCCAATATGTGGAAAACCCACGATGAGTCTCTTCTTAAATCGTTGGATAGCTGTCATCAAAATGAGAATCATGTTATGACAGCCATTAATCAGGTCGATTTTTCGGAAGAAATGATTGTTACACCTGATGAAGTTTTGCACGTCGTTAGTAAAGTAGATACGGGTAAATCTGCCGGTAAAGATGGTATCCATTCTGAACATCTTATTTATGCAAATTATCATTGTTTTATTAAGATTGTGTTTCATAGTATTTTTTGTCCATGGGTACTTACCAGACAAATTTACGCTGTCATTAATTTTTCTAATAGTCAAGGACAAAACAAATGATGCCACATCGGTTTAAAATTATAGACCAGTTTCTATTGTTACAATTGTGTCTAAGGTGTTTAAACTTTGCATCTTGTCCCGTATTGACAGATACATCAATACTAATGACTTTCAGTTTGGCTTCAAGAGGAATCACTCCACTGATATGTGTATTTTTATTTTAAAGGAGACAATAGACCTATACAAGAGACAGAATTTGCCAGTTTCCTCTTGCAAGAGAGAGAGCGTTTCTCTGGCAGTTTTCTATCGCTTTTGATAGAGCCAACCATTGGTCTAAACTGACAGACGATCACAGCTTTTCATTGTTCGCATTCTACTGTATCGTAATTAGATATGTTAGCTAGGCTTCTGCCACCTCTACACCGTTTTGTGTCCGGAATGGAGTTCGCTGGGGAAGTATCTTTGCCCAAGGCTGTTCGCAGTCTATGTAGACGATCTCAGTTACATTTTGCAAGGGTCTGGTGTGGGCTGCCAGATAGCAGGTAATATAATCAACCATATGCTCTATGTAAATGATGTTGTATTGATTTACCGTACAGTCAATCACACAGAAATTGATTAAGATATGCGAACTGTATGGAAATGATCATATATTCTCTTCACTCTACTAAATCTGAATGAATGAATGAATGTATGTACCTTTTGCCAAAGTCTTAGAAATTAGTAAGTAACCCGAAAGTGTACCTCTATGGAGAGTTGCTCACGTTTGTAAAAATAAAAAGGTATTTGGACTACATAATGTCGTCTACTGGAGGTGACAATGATATCAAGAGACAGCTGAAGTGCATGTATACCAGGGCAAACTATCATCCGTAACTTCAGTCACTATTCGTATGACGTTAAAAAATATTCCTTTCAGAGCTTTCATATACAGTGTGTTTTGCCTAAATATCTGGAGTGATTATAGAGCAAAACAGATCAATACAATGTGAGTTGCGTACAATAAGTCTATGAGAATCATCTTTCAACTTAAATTTGTCTGAAGTAATAGCAACTTCTGTGTGCAGAGGAGCATTCTAAATTTTACTTCACTTCAACGCCAAGAAACGTAATGCATAGATAATCTTTTAGTGCTTTTTGTATGTTTGCTCTTTTATCACTGTTTTTTATTGTTGGATACAACCGTTTTCAGAATTAGACAGTGAAGCTATTGTTGTGAACTGCAATTAAATATCATTAATATCATTTTATTTTAAATGTACATTGCGTTTTTATTCATTTGGGGCCGGTTAATCAAAATTTAAATCCCTTAAGGATACAGATTGTTAACTATGCAAATTAAAAATTAGCTAATACGAAATTGTAAATCCTCATCACTGTTTTATCATTGTATATTCAATCTACACTAACTTTCGTCAACTTTTGCCCAGTCCTTCCGTGATTAACAAGCTCTAGTTCGTTGGAAGAATTAGTTACATCCCTTTTGCCCCAAGCCATCGATTTTTAATCTGAGATTAAAAATTGATGGCTTTAGGAAAGTCTAGAGGGAATGGCAGGAGTTTTTGAATTGAACAGAAGAGGGCGCTCTTCATCACAAAAAAGTCGTCAGCAGCAAGTTCACTGAGAATTGGCATGAGTATAGATACTGAAAGATACCACTGGATTTCTTGTTGTCACTCATTTTACATGGAGTATGCGCCGGGTAAGGGTAAAAGGAGTCATCTTTACACCGACGAGTTTACATTCATGCCGGTACATGTGTACTTTACCATTTTAATCTGAAAAAATATTCATAGATTTATCGATCGACAGATGCCTTGAAAGCAGCTCGATAGCTTATACAGTCGCCTAGCAACTGAAAATGAACGACATATGAAGGTCATAGGGAATGTAGAAAAAGTTCTCAAATATTCTCCTGAAAGAAAAAGTAACATGACAGGAACAAAGAGCCAACAATTATTCCATTCAAGGTGATATATCAGAAGGTCGGTTAATCTTTTCTTCGTCGAACCATCCTGGGCCACTAATCGCATACTACCAGCACCACCGATAATTTATGAAGAATATGAATAGATCCTTGTCCTTAATCTGAACTCAGTTGCTGGATCAGAGACAAACTGAAGTTAAAATAGGCCATGATAGTCAAAATGCACTTGATAAGAATGTACAGAGTGGAATGTGTCATGTTCAAATTTTGCAAATATAACCGATGATCACTAAGCTTACACTACAGTCTTAATTTTATGATCGCCCGCATTATCTCACCTTCATCCCAGAATGCACCGGCACGTTTCACACATTTGAGGCAATTCCTGGTTTTATGTAACGATAACACATGAAAAATTACTTTCTTTTAGTCTAAATTGTTTTCCGTCAACAACTGTGAAAGAAAATGAAAATGTTCGCAGGTGAAGTCCTCGACCAAATAACTCACCATCCTGTCGTATCGTAAGGCAGTTTTCACTTCCCAGTCTTTTGAGAATATTTGTTTTGTAATACCAGTAGGTAATGTTTTTTTACATTTTTACCTCCTTCAATTTTCCTGTATTCGAAATCTCAGTTAGTCTGCTAAAGATGCACGTGACTTTTGCAGTTTTAGGCTTAGTGGAAGACAGGCACGTACTTCTCAGCACTAGTCGGGCGAAATTTCATGCAAATGTACGAAGAGATTGAAAGTAAACACCTTAACTAAAATGCCTAGGTTGGATTCGTTGTTTCCAAACTCTTTGAATTTGCTTGAAATATTTCCTATTCGCGACTGTCTCGGAGAAAAGATTATCGAACACTTAATTCCGCACATTTGGTGGCAGCATGATTCATTGGTACAGCCCTGCATAGCTATAAAATACTTTGTATTGCAGTGTATATTTACATGTGTTGTCTGTCAATCCAAATATATCGTACGTTATATCGTTATACACCGAATACCGTTAAACGCAAAGTGTATGGCATGTGTTTAAGTAGCCAAACAACATGTACTTAAGTACATTTTGACATATATGCTCTCAACAATAACGTTGAAACGATGAAAAAAGAAACAATAAAATCATTTATACCATGAACAACTCAACACAAACAACAAAATAGGAAAAAATATACACTGCAAGATATAGAAAATATTTTCTGAGGTCCTCGTTGGTTGAGCACTCTTTAAGGGCCCTATGCCTCAAAATATTATTCATTTTACATGTAACATGTAGTCTTATTAGGCCAACATTTAGGCCTATTAGGGCCAATTATATGGAGTATCGTACGTAATTGGGCCGAACTTAGGGTTTGCTAGGGCAATTTCGTGTACATTGACTTACTTTGCGAAACAAGTCTTTTCGCATCGTAAAACAGATAAAGCTGTTATAACTTCCGTAGAAGTGAATCTGGAATTTCAAGATGTGACCTAGCCAATTTTCTTATATTAATGTGAGCAAGCCTGAGTAAGTCGGCGTTCGTATAAAGTAAGGAAGCTAGGGAGTCCTTTTCGTAAACTATATCCAGTCTGTAAACATACCTATGGGGATGATACGAACTGTCCACCAGCGTGACTAGTCTGCTACGGTTCAAAGTCTCTTGACACGAGCCCAACCCCGCCATACCATTAATACAAGATTGCTGCCCTGGTTTTGGAATTATCTGGCATGGTAAAACTGGGACGCAGTCGCCAAATTTGGTCATTTGTACTACCGCCCGCGGGAGAGTGCGAGAAGGGTGAGCGTCATTTTGGAATACAGAAAGCTGAGAATCTCCAATATATCATTACCTTCTGAACGTTCAACATCCGAACATTGTGTTTACTCCATTGAGTAGTTCAAGGAACAGTAACGATGTCCAATGATACAGAAAGTGCGGCGGGTAGTAGACCGATCACGGAGAAAGGTAAGCCAGTCCCCACTATATTGTTTCGATAACATTGTTGCATCACAGTCGATGAACCAAGCGGCCGGTGAAGTATCTCATATTACAGTTACGCCTCCAGCTGTATGAAGAATCGTCATATTTAATTCACTCAGCTTCAAGGTAGTTTATCGAAACTAGTCGCTTTCAATGGGGCTTTTTAATGCGTCGTTTCGTAGAAGTTCAGTCAAAAGAAGCGGCGCGCTGAAATCAATCGATGACCCGATGAACGCACTACGTATAGCACTCAATGTTTCCGAATACATTTACACCACTCAGTCAGTCTGTCAGTCAGTCACAACAAATAATAAGACGCTAGACGTTTAAAGTTAACTTGTCCATTGAATTCTGCCCTGCAGTCTCAAAGACTTGCGTAAGATCCAGTGAAGTTTTCAATTACAATGACAGAAGTCTCCCCAAGGGATCCTCAAGAATGAATTTACAAAAGGTCAACTCGCCCATAGACCCTCGAGAGTCTGTGTCTTGCCTTAGCCGTGCGTACAATACTGGGTGTTCCGGCGTTGTACGCGTACGGCTAGGCCATGGTGGGAGGCCGTACAACACCGGGAACACACATCATCGTACGCAGGGCTAATCTCGCCTCTACCGCCATGGCATAGTACGTACATTTGTAAATTGTAGTCATTCTTGTTCGGCGTCTGTTCAGAAAATCTGAACATCGCTGTTCCGGGACCGCACGTCCTAAATTTACTTGCAAGACGCCTCCTTGGAAACAATTTCATCTCGTTTGAGAACTTTTGCACAAAATGTTTCGACCCCCACGTAGCCAATATGAATACATGTATTTACAAAATATTTTTAATACTATCGAAAACTAAGCTTATCATTCATAACAATCAATAGAATTTAATTTGTTCTTCTACTGAGATGCAGGCGTGGGATTTTCGGGAATTTAAGGTCACATATGTTGCCTTTGTAGTTCTGTATGCTTTTACAGTAACTGGAAAACACTGTTTAAAGTTTTCAGTATGTCTGTATTCCATATTCATGATATTGCATGTTCTGATATTTCTTCAACTCTTCAAGCCCAGACTTGTAAATGTTTGGAGAATAGAAAGTGTGATCATAAATGTGAAAGTGTCAAAACTATCTGTGTTTTCAAACCAGGACATGCTGCAGGCAGGGATGCTGATACATTTAAGAATAATGCATTTGGTGAATCAAGTGGAATTATTTTTCAGCATTTTTATACAAGGAAGATATTGGAGTTAATTGAATTGATTTAAAAACAAGTTAAATATTTTATGGCTTATGTCTCTGCGTGGTATATGTGTCTAAGATCAATATCTGTTTCCAGTCGGATGGCATTGTCAGATTTCTTAAACACATTATTGCAGCAACATATGTTTCAGTATTTATTGTATTGGCCCATGTGCACAGTGCAAATATTGACGCATTCAACACATTTATGTGAATCTGTAGAAGTGCTTAGCAAAAGACAAAGCGACTTGATATTCATAGTATCCAATGAACTTGTGCTTGCAACCTTTTCCCTAGCCAACTTTGTTGAAAGGGATCTTGCTGTGTGCATAGTGCACAGTATTTACTGCGTCTGTTTGTTTGTCTTTGCATTTCTCCAAATTGTGACCAAAATGGAAGAAATCACTTTCATATTTGCAGTTTTGATTTTAGGTTTCATGCATTTGAGTGTCACTGGGAATCCAGTACATCACTGGCACCAAGTTAACACTACTGTACTAACCGACATTTTTCAGGCTGTGATAGGGAACTGCCCACAGTAAGACACAAAATTTGGAAACAAAATCGGCAACTCTCTGAAAAGTGGGATAAAGTTGCTGTGCTGAAATAATCCAGTCAGCAGATTTAAGTCTTTCTATTGATACATTCAAGTCAGGTAGATTTTGTTATGGAAGAAATACTGCTTTCTTTTTGAAGCAGTAACTTCACTCCAAAGAATATGGTAGAGTGTTTTAGGCAGACTTTGTTAAAAGTAGTGGTGTGGTAGATAAAGGAACTGGAGTCAAATCTTTGCCGTTATTTATAATTACAAATTGTTACATAACATCTGTTGGCATAACACCTTAAATGTATATTCACTGTTTTGGTATGTTAGGGAGCACTCACCATAGGTGAGTGTGAGAAGTTAATAGAATTCTTCATAAATTCAGAAATATATCACTGAATGACCATCTTGATAGCAAAAATGCACAATCTTACAATACATGCAGGTTTTGTTCCAAAATTGATAACGATACTGCCATACAACTTTTTTAAATTGACATATATACCTGAGAATTTCTCCCGATTGCCTGCCAAGTTTTCTCAATCAAATACATCCTCATTCCTTTTTAGTCCTATTTCTCTTCAGTATTTCTATTTGTCTTACATATCCTCCCATTCATCACATTGTGAGAATCAAATACGAAAACTATTCTTTCATTATTGAGCAATTTTAGAGTATGCACAACTTACATAAATTTTTCCAACCTCATCTATAGCTCCTTCCATAGTTTTGTGTAATTTCAGTGAATGTGTCAATCAAATATAATACAGTTGCAATTGGCTAATCGTCAAAATAGTGATTTGTTGATTGTCTTAAGCTTGTTTACAGTATTCAAACACATCCCTAGACACAGAAAACATCAACTTCAAGGTATTGAACATTCTTGATGATGAAATCAAAACTGTGCAGCTGTACAGGTAAATGTATAGGTAAAGGAAGACTTGTGTAAACACTTTTTTTAAAAAATACCGCTTTTCTTTTCTGTCATCATACTGAATAGATGACGAGTGACATTTCCATATGTAGTTTCGGTAAACTCTAGCTAGTACTCCAAGCCAAAAGGCAAAATACATAATTTTACATTACTGGTTACTATCACAGCTATGAGTTACCAGTATTGTATTTTGCCTTTTCGCTTGAAGTACTACGAAGAGTTTACAGAAACTACTGTATCAAAATGTCACAAGTCATCTATACTTTTCCAACACAAATCATTTGTTTTACTGATATATCTTGGTTTTGAGTAATTTGAACAAACATTGGCATGTGAGTAACACATGTCAGAATTATTATTCCTGCCTTTCTGTTACAAAATGTTGAAAGCATTCCTGTTGAAACATGAAAGTATTTTCCAATACAATATCAAATACCGATACATGCCAAATTAAATCAGTGAATATTCAGCATATAGATGAGTGCTACTGGAATTTGAAGAATCCCAACAATACCTGCAATATTCAGTAATAAAGAGTTATTTTTCTGTTGTCACCATTGTCTCCTATAAAATCAGTATTGAAAAGTTTCTTGATACTAACAAAACTCAATTTTTTTTTCCACTCTCATGAAAATCAGAAGCAAAGCTATAATATGGCATTTCAGTATTTCTGTAAGCATCTTGGTACAATTAAATGGCCCCAAACAAAAAGTTAAATAAGGAAAGGGAATAATACAAAGTCATTACCCTTTTAAGATCAATGTTATTGGTCCATGAAAGTGTTTACTGGCTTGTTGGGGAATCCCTTTCTTCTATTGACATTGTGACTATAAAAGTGCTATATTGATTGGTTTAGAGAATGCCTTGACCTCTGAGGTCACTAACTTCAAACCAATGAGATTTGAGCTAATCTTGCTGCAAACATTTTAGTATTTAAACAAGTTTAAAAAGCTGACAACAGTGTGATCATTCAGTCATGTCATTCTGGTTTTATGGTATAATAAGGTACTGTATCTGTATACATGACCATACCCTTACAGTGCCAGAGCTGTACAAGGTAGTTCCGAAATAAAATTCCGGACTTTCAAAAAACTGAGCCAATAAAAAAATTACTCTATAAAAGCTTTGACTAAAATGAGCCTCCACAAGTGGTAGGTGAAAAGGATATTGTAAAAGTTTAAGAGTTCCCAAAATGTGTCCCCAATTCTACCTAAATTTAGAAATGAGCTATTACAAAGTATTTTTGACTTTGTATTCTGATGCATACATATGGAACTAGATACTTAACAACTTCCACTTTTCATACAAGTATTGTAACCTAGCAACCACTGAAGTGGTATAACCCTAGTACTGTTTCTTAAATAACTTTCATGTACATGTATACACTTTTACACACATTACTATTAAGTACCTGTATACATACCATAGTAACGGCTTTATCACCAAGCACATACATACCGGGAATGTGTCAATTGTAGATGACTTCCCGGATGTTTTATAAGACCACACCATGGTCTGCTATGACCATAAATCAAACACATTTAATGTTACTGTTTATCAAACCAAACAAAGGCTGCTTACATCAAAATTAAATGTGTAAATTCTTTTGTACCTGTAGCTCATTCATTATTATGTGTTCAAATGTACTCATAAATTTTCATCTTCCATATTGAAACAAAATGCATAAAATCAATTCTCTGATTGATGGCAAGGCATAGAGTCAATGAAAGCCGTAAAAATCTGTCAGCACTGATAATGTCGGCAGTTATTAACCAAATCCATTAAATTGCAAATTATAGTTTAAACATTAATATTATGCTGAAACTGCAAATTACATCAAAGGAATGTTTCATTGAATTGTCGTTGTCACTCATTCCCGTAGGACCTGTTTATCTGAAATAGGCTAGGGAAATCTCTTTACTGATTAATCCTTAATGGTTTCAATAGTGAATAACTGGTGATTGCAGTGTCTGTGTATGACAGCATTTACCGCTGAAGTGACAACTCACAACCATTCTGCAGTCAAGTAGCATCAGACTCATCTAGGTTGCATTGAGGGTCATCTCAGAGATACGTGATCAGTGAAGCATATACCACAACAGTGTCTGGAAGGTCAAAGGTGCTGATTGGTCACATTGGTTTGTAGGTTTTGCTGTGTTTCAGTGCTGCCTTGTCCTCTAAGAATACTGGTATATTTACTCTACAATTACATGTTTAGAAATGTGAACAGTTGCAAGATTCCTTTTCTTTCCCTACTGTACCAGTACCTGTTTGTTGCAGACTTTTGGCAACACTGTACAGCATTTTGATTGAATGTACATTTATAGTACAAAGGACAAACAACATCAATTTATAATACAGTCACATTTTTTTAATGATGATAGAATTAAAGGGTGGGAGTAAAAAAATGATAATAATGTAGTAAGGAGTATACGGTATTTCTTAGATGTATCACTGTCACTCCAGTGATCCTGAATACATCAACATATGGTTGCCCTAAGGAGTTCACAATTACTGGTATTAAATAATTAATTACTGCATAGGATGTGCAGTGTAAAGCTGTGTTGATATCAATTATGGAAGATGAACTTTTCAACATCACTCTAGGGGGTCTATTACAGTCAGTTGAGTAACAAAAGATTGATAACAGTTTTTTAAGCACTGAAGATTGCATAACATGCTTTGCCTGGAGGGTTTAGATAACCAGCTTTATCTGAACTAGGCTAGGGAAATCTGTAACAATCTGTAAACAGTGTATTTTAGTTTGTTGACTTTATTCAGACTTGAAGAGGTTCAATTAAAGCTATCATCTCACAGTTCCTATAGAGAGAACATCACTTATATTTTATGATAGACTATTAGAGATCTTTTGACTCAATGAGGATGGCAAGAATCATAATTTGCTAATTTTTTTTTTCAACGATTTGGCATACTTTTGTAGAGTGCAGAGTAGACAGAATTTTGCTCCTTGTGTTAGCCCTAAACTCTTCACTGTTCAATTTTTAGATTTGTATTTTTGAAAGGTGTGGTAAGACTGCAAAATTTTTTAAACAGTTTGCTTTAAAACTTCTGATCTGTCAGTGATATGTGAAAGCCTCAAGAAATACATGCAACAGCACCTAACTTGCATAATGATGAATGTCGACATTATTTTATGTCCACTTTAAAGAAAGAAACAGCATTTCAAGTTTTTATGAGATGAAAGTTAAATTTATACAATACGCATGCAGGCAGTTAAGTTGACCCTTATAACCCTCAAACAAACTCTCGTCAATGTAAAATGTGTTTTAAGAGGTACATTAAAAATATTGCTGCTGGAATTGCAGTTGTATAATACAGTGATAAGGATATCAGTGATGTCAGGGCTTTACGGAGAGTAGAACCTGAAGGTAAACCTTGGTAATTTATGACATGTACATGTACATGTATGCCAATATGTGTGGAATAGTATCTTCAAAGCACATTGTTGTCATTTATTCAGAACGTGTCGTGTATTTCTAGTAGCACATGACATATCCTTAGGCCTTCAGACCTAAAACTTTTTTGTATTTTTGAAAATCACTCATGACTTCACCAATTTTTGCTGGTTTTTTTGATGAGTCACACTCCATTGATAAAAGTTTGTGACCTATCTATCTTATCTCCTGAATGCATTTATGCTAAGTGAAACATTTTCTGTGCCTGTTAGAAAACCTTACACCTTGCCAGAACACCTTCAATTGCCCAATCATAATTGCTCCGTAGAAGCTGTTATATACATATCCAGTAGAATACTGAAGAAGGAAAATTATTACTGAGGAAGGAAATTTCTATCAGCTTTTCAAGTTGTCAGTTAAATGTGAAAATGGATAATCCTTTCATTCTAAAGCAACAACATTATGACAATGATAAAGTAAGGAAAGATGGAAAACATGGACAGAAGGGGTGGACCTTATGACCAGTACTGTGCTGAAACACAGTGCTGCACATGTAAACTTGAAACTCTTTACAGCAAAGATGATCTGCATGAATATGCCTATTAAGTGGCTGATAGTTCTGATAGCTGTGCCGGTGTCATCACGGACATCCCCTAGCTTGATGAAAACACTCCAGTTAACATTTAGGGCAGGCCTTTGAAATAGGATTATAAGGTGATAGTTCCACCTGGATTAGTTTACACTATGATGCTAATTTGTTTTTAACCTTTGAACCCTGGAGGGGACAGAGCGGAGTCCGTGACCATACATATAGAATTAGTTTTGTCATTGATAGGAATTTGAAGACAGTGGGTCTTGAGATATTGCATTGATCAAGATCATGTTAGATAATGTACATTGATTAATTAGAAATATTTTGATTTAATTTCTTCAAATTTTTATGTACATGTTATTTGTTAAAATTGGCAAAGCAGTACTTACTCTTAGATCTGTTGATTGCCACATCGTACACTGTAAGTTACGTGTGCTCTTTATTATTTTTCATCATACATTTTGACCCAATGCATTGAGGAACTTACTGCAATATCTTTGATTCCATAAAGCCTTCCAGATTTTCACATATGTACCACTATCAAACTGGTTCTATGAGAGATAATTCTTTCAATATTGATCAACATTATTTCAACTTCAAGGAAAGTAACCAAGAACATTCAGAATTGTCAGGCATCACAAATGCTCTCAAGTTAATTATTAATTATAGCTGACACATACTGCAGAAAGATTGTTTTTCTGTGAAGTGTAAGACACTCACATCATAGACAATGCATTGTCATTAGGATTCATTAAATAGCAACTGCTCCATGTACGTGCATACCGATATTTATTTAAAGAATCAAAGTTTGAAAATACACTGTTTAATACAGTTGTACAAAGTACAGGTAATATCATGCCACTTTATCATGATAGTGTACTCATGACTCAGTCAACTTTACTACACTATTTGCTGTAACATTTTTTAATCTCAGTAAAAGGGCGTTCACGTCTTTTAATTGTTATCTGGATAAAATTATCACAAAGAGATAGAGCTCTGTAGCCTGGATGCTTTACCAACAACAAGGAAGACCCAATGAGTTTCTAATGAACAATTATGATAGACCAGTTAATCGACTCAAAGTGTGGACAGACAAAAGTCACATGTCACTATGAAAAGCCTTTGAAACCCTTTGCTAGAACTGGAAGAACACAAATCATTGCATGCAGATTTATGAAAAGAATAAAGATCACTACTACATTGAATGATGAACATTTTGATCTGTCTATGTTGTTACTCAGAAGATGTTACCAACCATCCAATATGAAATACATTCACACGTACATGTAGCTCCTCTGATCCATTGGAGTACAGTTCAAATGTTTCATATGCAATCTTCAAAGTTGACAACTTTCACTGATTGTTTTTCATGAATATAGTGTTATCCACATTGACAATTATAGCTGTGTTAGGATGAGTGTACTTTTTTCAGGTTGAAAAATAATTCAGTACTTGCATTATGATTTACAGCCAATATCTTACTTGTAAGTTGTTCTGCGGCAGTACAGTAGATATACATTTATATCGTTGTTCATTCAACACAAATATAAACAAAGTCAAAATCAGAAAGAATTTCTCGTACAGTTAAAATTTGAAAGAATTTCTCATACAGTTAAAATTTATTAAATATTTATGTGTGGATAGAAAAAGACAATTTTAAATCTGACTGCTAAATGAGCTATTCGGTTGTTGACTTGAAGTGTATAAACAATATCATCACAGGCATTTCATTTTCGGCAAATGCATTGGTAACCATATCAACATATGTCTATTGCCATAGTTACAAAGAGGCATTTTCTCCAGAATGTATGCTGTTGCTAAGAGACCTGTCAAGTATGCCAGTATCTCCTCAGACAACCGCCCATTAAGTGAACAAAAAGATGAGTTATTAAAACTGATTACTCAACTAAACCAACACTATCACTATCAAAGCAAAGGCCTGTCCATGGTTTCACTTCCAGTAAACCACATTTTGCGTGTTTCTTTTTACCAGGAAACAAATTCAAGGTTATAATTCCCATCAAAGTTTTTACACATCTTGCCCTTCTACCGGTACTCACCATATCGTTGAAAACACCAATGATGCTGTTTTTCTTTCAAATGCACTTGTATGGAATGTGAATTATGTCTCTTAAACTTGAAAGGTGGTTGTGAAATACAATTAGATGTCATCATTAATATTACTTAGGATATGAAAGTTGGGAGGACCGTACGCAGAACCATAGATACCATCGTTTAGGGGGTTAATGTTACAAATTTCCATTTGTTCGATTTCAGGATATTGACAAACATGCTCTGGACAAAATTTGTGAGCAAGTTGGAAAAATCATTACTGAATGCAAGCATGCTGTTGATGTAATAACAAAGTGAAACAAAGACACTTATTCATATAAAATAATGAATAACTGTACAATACAAAATTATTCAAAGTGACAGGGGTGACAAGATGGTGTTTCCTGATATAAAAAAATTGTGTGGGAGTTAAAAATATGTAAACTGAATACAGACATGTTTTTTATGTCCTGTGTTGATATAATCATATATAAAAGTACACATCTTAGTGGTAAATGTACAATACAAAGAAAAAACATGAGATGACATACTTTTGTCATCAGAATTTATATGTCAATCGATAAAATTTGTGTATGAATTGAGGACAAAACCACTGAATTCAATAGAATTTAATATGAACCCTGGATACAGATTCATAGTCATGTTGTAATCAGGGAATTTAAAGCAAGTTTATACCTGTAGTTGAAAATCAAATATAAAATTAGCAGCGGTCTTTTGATTTATGATAAAAAGAAATATTTAGCAAATCAAAATAGCCACAGCAATGGATTATTCACAAATAAAATATAAAGTTTCAATGATATGAGGATGGTTTAGTTTTGCTAGTCAAATAAAGCTTTCATTTTGTCTTCAGGCATGACATCAGTCTCCATTCTATTAGCCTGTCATTACATCATAGTGATTTCATTTTACAACCAGTGATACATGTAGAAGACAGCAGTAGTATTCATTTATCTTGCATGTAATTAGATTGAAATTTCCTGAGGAGATTTAACATGAAAACATATTTATAAATCTGATTAAAATTTAAATATCAAACAAAGATCTGAAAAGATAAAATTCACTGAATACTGAAGAGGATGACGGTGTCCCAGGTCACTGGATGGTACGTGGCATTATAGGTTTAACCTTTCACCCCTCTATTACCAATGAAGAAGTCACTGGATGGTGGCATTACAGCTTTAACCTTTCACCCCTCCTTTACCAATGAACAAGTCCAGTCACTGTGATATTTTCTCAGACCAGATAAAAGATCAGTTCTTCAAAGGATTTTCACGAAAGAAAGAGTTGTACAGGCTTTATCCAATGGCATCATGTCTAAATTTCAGCTTGATGTACCGGTATAGTAAATTTTTGCGTTAAGATGCAGAAAAAATATTACGTTAACAGATTTGAGAATGTGATAGCGACCGTTTAATTATTTAGTTCAATTTATCTATTTAAAGCATCCATCAATTAAACTAGACTTGATATGAGTGTACAATGAATTAACTGAGAGATTATGGTTACTTATGGTGTAAGTCATACATTTTTCCTGGAGTGCAAATTAACGGCACTTATAGGATATTTGTTTTTAGGCACTTATTCAACAATTTTATGCCAATAAAAGTAAAAAAGTAATTGTATTTCAAACAACTAGTAAACGCATGTGGAGTAAACTTAGCTTCCTATCAGAGAGCTGACATCGTAGTTGAAAATGAAAAAAGTGAAAATTAACAGCATTGAATTTGGTTTGCATTATTAACATGATTTAACAAAGTTGCAATGACTGTATGACAGTCAGCGGTTTACACCTGTTATGATAATTACCGTCTCAGTTTGTAGCTGTAATGGCAATCATTATACATTTCATTTACTTTTAGTTATCTGGAGCAAGTTCAAGGTGTTTATACAAAGTCTGGAGAGTATTAATGTACTAAATAGTGTGACTGATCTTGGGTTTAGGAATTGACCAGTCATGAATTTTCAAGTGTATTGATGTCATAAAACACTCACATTGTGAGGTATTTATTATAAGATATACTTCTGTACAGAGTGACCCTACAGTACACCGAAAAGTAATTTTATACAGTGATGAAAATAAGTTTGGGTGATTGTTGTTCAACGTTTTTATGAAATTTAACAGAACTGTTTGATAACAGCTAATTTTATGACTTTTCAGTGAAGCCAGTAAATATTTGAATACACGTAACAACTCATTTTATGACTGTCAATACAGCCAGCATATGTTTTAATGGCAACTAATTTATAATTTATGATTTTCAATGCGGCTAGCAAATATTTTGATAGCAGCTAATTTATAATTTATGTTTTTTTTTCAATGCAGGTAACAGCATGTATTTCAATAACTTCATAAAATTAGCCATTACAACTGTACATAGTGTGGTATTATTGTCACAGATATAGATGTACTATGTCTTTCTGCATCTTTATCATCATGACAAGCATGAAAGAACAAACATTTTACACAGAAATTTCTGTTATGATTTCATTAATACAATTGTTGTCTTTGACAAAACAACTCATTGTATGTTCCTTCCATATACTTTGCTTCTTTTCCACAGTCAGTGTAAAACCTTGGTACTGAAGGGAAAGGAAGGAGTGACTATGAATGTAAAAAGGAATTAGGAAAGTGAGGGGTTGTAAGACCATTATATCTCCATGATTCCATGAATAGTCTGACAGCTTTTCAACATTAATGTGACATCACATGGCCAACAAGTTGACTTGCAGTAGAACCTGAAAAAGAAATTTTTATTAGGACCTTGTTCAAATATACAAATGACCATTTCTTAAAGTCACCAAAATTTACGACAGCAAGTTTTTCATCATTAGTTGATAAAACCTAGTAACCTATCTTAATGCTCTTGCCATTGGTTTTCTTTTGTATCTGATTGTAAAGTGTGGATGTGTTGTGACCTTTGACCTATGTGGTCCACAGTGACAGGTACACATGGAATCAACGAGTTGAGCTATGTAAAAGTTCAGAAAAACAGTAAAAATTATTATTGTCTTGAAGTGAATAATTTGAAGTCTTCACATTTTTGAAATTCTAATAAAAATTCAAAATTGTAGATTTTACTATTATTGATCATTATAAAATCACAGCTTTCTTTTTGAATCAGTACAGTTCAATACTCAATGCATGGGTGTAGTGTAAATTCTCATATTTGGACTAACACATTTTTCTAAAGAGACCTACATTTGTATGTAAACACAATCTGATGGAACAGCTGTTACTCATGTCATGAAATGACAGCCTTTCTCTGTTATGATTGAAAGTATAATAAGAGTGAACAAACGGCGAAAATCAGTTGAAAGAGATGTGGGATTTTAAAGTCATCCATTAAAGTCTTAATATATTTACATTTTATATCCATCACTATTTGAATACGCACATTGAAAAGTCATTTTTATCGAGGAATAATTTGCATATATTTATTTGCTTACATTTATTATTTAAACATTTGTGTTAAACTGGAAAAAAGTTGATTCAACAGAACAAAATTCCTGACTTTCAAATCTTTAATGCCAAACACCGGTCAGATTAATGATGGCTTCATAAATCCTTTAATCTGGCAGTTTTTTCAGCATTTCCGTGGTGTTAAACATGCCTTCCAACATTTTCACAATATATACATGTATATAGTCTTTACAATGCGTGGAACAGTAACCAGTACTGATTTGAAAAGAATTCTCCTTTTTGAAAAAAACCAACATCTGACCAGTGTGATACATTGATCCTTATAAGGCTAAGGGTTAATCTACAGACATGTTTGCCGTAGGTGTGCCAGGTACTGTCCAGTGACCTGATCCATGCTGTGTTGTTTTATGACTGTGTGTGCACTGTCATGCACACACAGTTGTTTATACATGATGAGTGACTTATGCCACTGTTAGGTCTGACTTCTAAGGCAATTGATCATTACAGATTACCCAACATATGGATACATGTAGTTATATGGCTGGGATAAAAGAATCAGAATATATTGTGAAACAGGTATACATGTACTTGCATGAATTGACTGTAATAGTGGACAGTTAAATCCAACGTACAACAAAGGTCATCACATACATGCATGTAGGTTTTGCATACAAGTTCAAACATACTTAAGACCTAGGTCAGAAGATAACGATGATGACTCAGTCGCATCTACTGTACTGATGACCTCAACGGCCTTTATCTTGATGATGCTCTGATGACCTAAAAATACCTCCTCCACTGAGCAACTGGCTGTGTTCTGTATTTTGAGATAGTACGGGTAAATTGCGGTAAACATGTAGCCACACTCTAATGATAGCAAAGTTCATATAAAGTACATGTGAGGTGACGTGTGATCTTTCAGAACAGTTGTGTCTGAAATTTTTAGAGCAACATTAGCCTTATTATTTACTCACCGTGATCTCACTGATACATGACACATCTGTCATCAGGATTCAGCAATCAATCAGCATTTACAAGAAACCACAGCAAATCATCAGAATATACATTTTACCTGGTGTTCAACTTGTCTGTTCAAATTGTGTATGTTTGTCATTGTTAACAAATGAATTTTAGTCTGGTTTTCAATTTCAACATGTATTTGACAAGAAAATTATTGCATGTGATAAACGATGTGGTGTATTTGCAAGACATACTTTGCATGTCAAAAAATACATTTGGCACAAAGAAAAAAATTCATACTTCTGAAACAAAAAAATGATGAAAATATTATCACACATAGCAGTTGACCTGTTGGCTGTGATTAACTCATGATGTATCTGCCACATGATATTGAAGCTAACATATATATTTAAAGTTTTAAATTGATAAACTAGGATCATCTGTCTGTCTGGTAAAATTCTAGACAGACGCTTGCTGTTGTGGCCTTCACTTGCTGAGGCAATGCAGCTTCAATGCCTTCAGCTCTTACCCTCAAACTTCCAAATTCCAGTCACGATTGTGAGAACATGTGTAATTTGTACTTATTCCATGGAAAATGGCACAGTGGCAATGTCAGTATTCTATGCAAAGAAGGCATAGGCACTGTTGACAATGACAGTGTAATAAAATTCCATTATGGCAAACTGCTAAGAACCCCAATTTCTTTTCTTTTCACTATTTTGTTTTTCTTTCTCCTTTTCTATCATGGCAGACAAAGTGGTTTCAGAATTAAAGAAAGGCATAAAGTTGACCAAAATCCGTGGACGAAAACCGTTTGAGAGAACATACAAGTTGGATGATGACGCAGTTTATTTGGAATGGGCTCCAACCAGAAAATCCCCAAATGACAACAGATGTAAGTATTTCATGACTGGAAATGTCCACTATGGTAACTGAAAATCACATTCATCACATACATGTATATACAGTACTTGACAGTGCTATTGTTACCGTCAATACATTTTTGTAATGATACAAAACATCAAAGGAATCTCACATTGAACTACATCAAAAGATCAAATAGCTAAATGTATATACTGGTATATGTGCATTTTTAATGACAGGAGAGATGTAGTGATTTAATTTGTTCATCTTAAATGGATGTATTATGGTGTATTATGCAGAATACATTTGTTTACCATGTTTACTTGTGTTATACAGTGTACTGTGCAAAGTGCTGCTTTGTTCACAGTTTGGCATTTTATATGACATCAGACATTACATTGGTGCCAAATGCTATTTATTTGGTGCTCAATTTTATGCAGACTTGTTCAGTTTTTCGATTCAATCATGTAGATCTGAATTAAATTTACTCTGTTAGGCTAGTATATATGAACTATTAAAGATTATTCTTTGCGTTTTTAATAGTCTTCAACTCTCACCAGCAAATTTCTTCATATGCATGTACAGCACCAGGCTCAGTTAGCACCATTGATTGGAATAGATTTATATAATACATTGTAGTTTTATACAATGACCATGAGGAAGCTAGTTACATGTATACAACGCCAATTTATAATAATTATAGTGGTGTCCAGGCCCTGTATTTCAAATCATTCAACCATGTTAATGTTTTATAGTTTTTCTTTGAAATCTTCCGTGTCACTATTCTGTTCTCATGATCAGAAGTGCTTCAGAGACAGTAATTTGATGATCTGAGACACCACAGTGGTCTAGGCTTCTTTCATGAGTTGTTCGTCATTTCTGATCTCTGTCCGCAGCTTCACTGGCTCTTACCACCACTGACTGCAAGTTGATGTTGTACAAGTTTTTCTCAGTGCTACCTAATGTAGTATATATTGTCTTTGAGAATCTGCAGCTACATGTACATGTAGCAGGCAGTATTTGAAGCAACCTAATAAAAACATACATGTAGATTTGTAATTGAGTAAAATATTGATATTTTTTTACTATCAAACTTTGTTTGATCTTTGCTTTATTTGTTCATTCACACTTAAAATAACTTCATCAAAGTATAAGTGTAATACAGGTACCAGTATGGCGCAGTGTGATGTAAATTTTGCTGATATTTATCCAATTCTGTTAGCCATAGCATGTGAGGAGCACGTTTTCAGCTGATAATGTGAGATTATGCAAATCTAGAATCTGCCAAATGAAATGATTTACCCCCTCGTTACACAAAGGTTATTGATAAACTATATCACAAGGCAAAATGAAAAAAAAATCTATGTTATCTGAAACCCAAAGTAAACTAACCATAAATATTTTTATTGTTTTATTGGTATTTCAGTAGTTGCTGCTATTGTTACGTATTTATCTTTCTTTGACAGCCGGAGAATGTAATTTTTAATAATAATAATAATAATAATAATAATAATCTTTATTACCCTTAATCATATTAATATTACAACTAATTATTTGAAAGTGATGTCACAACTTTCAAAATGCAGAAGAGCGTGACAAAATGGCAATACAGTAGTGGACAGCTGGTGTTATGTCAGGTCAGATATTCTAAAAGGTCATGAAAGGTCAACCAGGCTGAGTTGGGGACAATAACCCACATGTTGAAAGCCATCAGCTTGGTTGCTTTAGTTATTGGCTGTCACAGCAGGAAAGAATATCAGCTTGTATGTCATTACATGTGAATACAAAATACTGGTGTCAGATGTTAGCACAATTATGCCTTTAAGTAATGTAGCTTTTAGCCCTTTGAGTGCCAAAGTCACTTTTTGTCACCCTTATAAAATATGCCTCAGTCAATTTTTTCAGATTTTTGCTTAAACTTTGATAAAACAACTGTAGCCAATGAAATGTGATGTCCATTCAGTCTAAAATTATCAGAAAAATTACAGAAGAGTTTATAAAAATTGGTAAAATATGCTCTAAAATTTAGGTTGGAGAAATTACAGCACTCAAAGGGTTAACTTTATGAAACTTCTGTTAACCATAAAGTCTTTTACCAACACCACTTTAAAGTTCAGGAATGCAAAATTTTTTAAAAGTGTTCTGGCAGGAATGCCTGTACATGTATGTTAGCTTGGTTCAACAAGAATGAACAAAAACACTTCATAAGTTTCTTTTGTGATTGGGTAATTCCATTCTTTAGGCAAAGTGAAGGATTGTTTTGATGCAGATCTACTTCGTACACAGCTGACATTTACTGAGTTACTTGCTGACTTAGATACATACTTATAGTCACCTACTTATTTATTCATTTTCAGTATATCTTAAAGACATCAAGGAGGTGAGAGTTGGAACAGAGACAGACACTTTCAAGAAATACAAAAAGGAATTGCATGAAGATAGATGTTTGTCGTTCATCTTTCCCGGTAATAACAAAACACTGGATCTGGTAGCACCCCATGCAGAGTCAGCTATTCTAGTGGTCAAGGGAATTAGAGGTCTGAGGAAACAACTTATGAAAGTTGATGTCCATTCCAAGAGAAAGAAATATCCTTTCAGAATTAGACAGTGTGATTCTATTGATTTTTTCATCACTGAATTAACTATTCAACATCATTTCCTTTCTTTCTATGCTGCATACATGTATTATCCTTTCAGAAATCAGATTTGCCGTAAACTGTGCATTCAGTGTTCAAAGTGCACAATAATAGTATTTGTCAATGCAAAGTCTATTATGTGAGTATTGATTGTTTCTGACCTGTGCACCCCCAGTGCCCAGTAAATAGATCCACTCTCGCCATTGATAACAATGGGTTTGGGCCAAACCATTTTGGTAAAAGGGTTAAGTATGCTAGTTTTAAGAACCACATGATTCAGTATCAGAAAGGACCATTCATTAAATCAAGAATCATTCAGCACATACATGTAAGTGTATTACATTTGAACAGAAATATTGAAACACTCCCATATTACATATGTCATTCTGTTGCATTCTTACCTATCATGGAAAAACATACCTATATTTTGGTCAGATTAGAATTTTGATATGGTCTGGCACAATGAAATCAAAGTCAATAGAGTTAAAAACATGTTTGTTTAACTGTGCATGCTCTTTAGATAAGATTCAGAATTTTTTCAAAAGAACTATGAAAGACAAAAGACTGATTGTGCAAGTTTTCTTATCTTTTTGGAAACAACCCACCAACTGCTGGTGGCATCTCTTACATCCCCTACAGCATACAAAGATATTGTGAGAAAAGTCGTTATTATTACTAATCACAGACCAAGTTCAGATAAAGCTTGTTGTAATGTGTAGTATTCTACGTCCCTAAAATGCAAAGAAAAATCAGGGTGATATACAGTGGCTTCTATCAGTACATGATATGATATTCTTGGCATTGTTCATTGCATACATGTAGTATTGTAACCAAAACTCTCATATTTTGGTGTTTGATATCAGACATGAAGGATGATATTCTGAGTTGCGTATTTGATAATTAAGTCTGAATAGAGACATTAGATAGCTGATAGTCATAGCTCATATTGATTACTGTAGCTTTGCAAATTACTGTATACGGGTATGTCAAGGGTTGATTTGTTTTGCGGCCAAGGTTGTTTACAGACCTGTCAAGGGAGATTTTTCCTATATTTAATTCATATTGGTGTTTATTGAGCAAGAAGTCACTTCATTGTAAATCTTCTTTCAGTTGAAGAAATTGTTTTGAAGGAGATCATCATTGGTAATCAATCCACAATTTACTTTTGTTTAACTCTCTGTGAGTCTAACCACTGATAAGAAAGTCATAAACATAGTTAAAATCAAAGATACATTAAGTATCAGTTAATTCTATTACACATGTGAAATGAGAAAGTGTTCCTAAATTAATGATTCAAGCAGACAGTATTTTATTGAGAGGTACAGGTATGATTTGTGTAAGCATACTGGGATTTTTTTTGAAAAAAAATGATGACATTGAATGGTGATGATGAATCAATGAATAATTAGACAGTGTTGTATAGGATGCTTTGTGTGTGACAATGAACATTGATCATGGAATTTGCATTCTTGCAGTGAAAAATCTATATTAAGTTGCTTCACCAATACTACTGCACAGCCCTTGAAATGTTAAAGTTAAAAAACGATTGATTCTTTTCAACTTCACATGAATTCTAGACAGCATTGTACAAACATAGTGTGAGACTGAATAACCAGAGTTGAAGACAATAAGTTGTCTTGTTTTAGTGTTCACTGAAATGCTGTGAATACGGTACTGAGACAAAAGTACAAAAGTAGACCTCTATTGTTCGACAAAATGTCATGAAAATGCCAAGCAATGTAGCCGACATTCCGTAGATCACTGAAATCAGATGACCTATTGACAGCATGAGTGGTATACAGTAATATTAAAATTCAAAGACAATGCTTTCTTTATTGTAGTAGCCCACCACCCTAGTTGTTTATTACATAATTTGACTCCCTAACTTGTTCAAAAATAGCAATGTACAACCTGTCTCTGTTTATAGTACCATAGGCATTAATAGTTAACTCTTTTTCAGGAGAATAAATGTTTCCAACTGTGATGGCCTGTACAGTAGCTAGGGCCATTAAAGAGTTGAGAGTAGAACAGTAATGCTAATATTGTTTAACTCAGTGTTTTTGTCTGAAAAAGTGAAATGTAGATACTTTAATAAGAACACAGTGACTGGTCTATAGTTGTACCTCTTGCTATCATGGAAAAACTTATATGGCAACTAAATTTGATGTGGACAAACTGCAGTTAACTTTTTATACTCAATCTGTCGTCATAAACAGTAAATTGTCAGGTATGACGTAAAGTGCCACTGACCAAGAAAATTTGTACCATCACAACTGTAATGATACATGGTGTTTAACACTGAGTAAAAGTAACTGAGATAAATGTGTAAGTTATGTAAGTTATAGACAAAGTCAGCTCAATAAAGTAGTTAATAAGCAACATGTCTATTATTCAACATTACATATTAGATTCTCAGAAACAATGAATTATTAATGCATCACTCAGTATATTAATTACTTGCTCCCATCTTTCTTCTTATACTGCATTACAAAAAAAATCAGAAATTTCATCATGACTTTGGAAAGTGATAATTTTCAATTATGAATGGTCTGAAACATTTATATTTTTGTTAAAATAGTGTTTATAAGGAAACAGGTGTGCCTTTTGTCAGGTAAAATAGAAATGAATGATTCAGATATTTCATACTGGATGAACAGTTGTTAAGTTCTGTTAAATTCTGTTTCTGAAGACTTCAAATGGTCATCAGAATTTACAAACAGAAGGTTCGCTATGTGACATGTCATTGTAAATTTGATGTGAAATATTACAATTGTAGGATGCTGCATCCAGACAGAAAGTTGAAAGGGACAACTGCATTAACATTTAATAACATTTTCAGTTTTTTTTGGTTCCATAACACATCCAAATGTCTTTTTATTCTCTGGTGTTGACATAAAACCATTAGCCTAGCAAACACAACACTGTACAGCATGCATTAAATTATTGACAAGTGATTTTAATTTGGACTATAAAAAATTCAGTAAGGTAAGCATATGCAAGGCTGCATCCACCAGTTGAATATTTGGCATTTTGACATGACATTTGAAGTAGAATTGCAAACTGTATTTCAGGAACTGGACAAAAATAGCTGAAAATTCATGAAAAGACACGTTATCAAGTTTAATATGACGTGGTGCATGGTTGGGAATGGTACAAGATGACACCCTCTTCCTACATGTACAGTGTGTTGACAATGCAAGCATTGTTCCCATTTATTCATCTGTGTACTGCAGAATAAACAGGAAGCATTCTTCAACATTTTAGATCGAACTTACAGTTCAGAAAAATGTAAAAACAAACCAATAATCAGGAAGCTGTATGCATTACGTGAAAAATATGACCCAGAACTCATTTGTAGATGTGTATTGATTTCACTAATGTGTGGTTGAACCAATTTAGGGACATGGGCGTGAAAGCATTGGTTTCAGTGGATATGTGATGTCTAGACTGATTGTAGATTAATTGTTTCAGCTTCAGTTCAAAGGTTATATTCACGTGTGGATGGCGATATCAGCCACAGCGGTACATTTTTATTTATCAGGTTAATGAAAATGACAAGGCAATATTTTGATGTGCTTGTCAGTGCAAATTACCCCCACTGTATCAGGTCCCCTGAGAAATCAATACTCAGCGTATTTTCAATTTTAATATTTAATGTACATTACCTGTACAGCGTTGCCTTCTGCCCCAGAACTAACAAACTGCAAATTAAAGAACAAAGAGTTGACCCGCCATGGCAGAGTCACACACTTCAATTTATTGTTAAATCAAATTAAGGCAGTGCAGTCATTTGGTTTGAACTGGCCTACTTCCCGCTATGCATCATGGGATATCATGATGAGTCAATATCGCATTATATTGATTTACTTCAGAGTAATATTTGTACAATAAGTCTTTCAGAGGTATTGCTCTCCTTTCAGCTCCTAAAATTATTCATTGTTGACGGCACAGGGTAAATAGAAAATTAAACGTCAAAGTGGAATGGAAATTGCAGTGAAATCTGCGCTTGCATGGTGCCTACATCAAGTCATCACAGCAATCATCCAAGAATTATGAATTTCATGAATTATTAATTAGTTTGCCATTATTGAATTGTGACAAGATCTCACCCATCAATGTCCCAGAACACCAAGACATTGAAATTGTAACATTTATATTTCTGACGTGTTCTTCATTGTCCTGAGTACATTGATACGTCATTTTTATAGAAATATTGTTCTAATCTGCAGGCAGGTTGTAATTTGTATAATGAATAATTCCTTTGACAATTTATGATTTGATACAATCAGAATTTAATCAAGCTGTGTGTCCATATATTATTCCCATTTAATTGTCATCATGGATAAGAGATGAAATGTCAAAACATAATTGATTTTCTTTCCTTAATGGTTTGATTACATTTATTCATGAGCATTTTGAAAAAGCTGACAAGGATGGTGATCAGACTGTAGATTTCTTAGAGGCGTGTGAGCTACTGACCCAGCTCAACATCAAGGTGGACAAGGCCTGGGTGAAAAGTTTATTCCAGGTATGTGTCTGTTTATGAACCAATGGGAAGTCACAGATTGCATCATGTGATATCCCACTGGCAAAATGTGACAATATTTTGATCAATCAGTGTTCATCTGTGCTAAGTACATGTATGTTGCCAAGAGTTGAATGGCAGGGGTAACATTATTATAAAACACATCTAAATATCCATAGCTTCTTTTCATGGTAACTAACTATTCATTAAAACTTATTTTGTTACACGTAAATAGTCGGTAAGATATTCAACTAAACACATGTGATGTCAAGTACTAGTATTATATTTTATTAGTATGTCATCGGCAAAAATGCAGTGATCTCACAGGTTAATATTTGAAAATAACAGCGCAATGCTTGTAATGTACCATAGTTTGAACATATATATGCAAGTTCTCAGCTTGAGGAAAATCTCCTTTTAATATTTCACCCAAGAATTTCAGTGAACTTTTGTAATAGCTATGACTCACCTCAGCAACGAGTAGTAGTGCTGTTGGGGTGAATGAGGGTGGGAGGTTGGGGTTGTTGGTTAAATATCAGTTGTCATAAAATATGCACAGCAGCCTGTAGAGGGCGATGTAATAGTTCTACTTGTAAATTTGTAACATCTCTTCATAGAAATCGATGAAAGACCAGTCAGAAGGCAAACACAAACGTGACTATGTCATGGATGAAGACGAGTTTGTTGTCTTCTATGATGTCTTGACTAGAAGACCTGAAATTGTTGAACTCTTTAAAAGGTAAGCATAGGGTTTCAGAGGATGCGATGAATTGTTACACACCTATTTATATCTACGGAGTTTGTATGGAAATGGATATTGTCAGACACAACATCTCATTTTACTTGTGACAATATGAAGTTTTGTCCTAATGTATACATTGACTGAATAGACCACCAATGAAATAGTTTTGTCACTTTGGCTTAGGGTGATCTTAGGTACAATATAACTTTACAAATTTGATGTTTTTTCTTGGAAGAGAGGAAGTATATTAGAAACCATTTTACCAAATTTCAGTGTCAAAGGATCTTTATACAAAATTGAAACAAAGACCAAGTTTCAATATAACCAATTACAAGACATTTAGATTTTATAAGAATAATTTCTTCATCATCAGCCTAACAATGTATGTGTGGTTATATTGTTTTCTTTGCAAAATAGTGTAAGTTTTTATTTTATACAGCACATCCCCCTGGAAGTATGTATTCATCTACTGGGCCTGTTGTCTTCATAAAAATTCATATTTTCTAATTCGGTCCATTTCCATGATGACAGTAATGTCATTCAGTTCTGTATTTAGCCACAGACTTTGCAAGACTCGTTGGTCATTATAATGCTTTCATTCCTAGGTGTGGTATATGGTTAATTTACAGTTGATAATTTTGTATTTGAGAATCATCTGATTCCTTCGTGGAGTCTGTCCAATTTTGATCATAAATATCAGACATAAACTGGTATTGTTCTGTATTCCTAACCTTCCACATTGTATATTCAGTAAATGACAATATCTATACATTTGCAGGTTCATAATCAACCAAGTTTAATTCTCTTTGGCTTCAGTTTCTATTGTAACAAATACATCACAATTAAAAAAAGGAAAATTCAGATTTTATAATGCCACTAGAAAAACCTGGGTTTTTTTTCTCTCTCCAATACATGTAGGATACAACCTCTCAGCCAATCACAACTATAAGTTAAATTTCCCACAAATACCTAATTACATCATCCAATCAGAAGTTTTCAAAATTGAAATGTTTTTTACATATAAGTAAAAATGTTTAGCCTGCAATGAGTGGAAAACATGTTTGAAATGAATTTGCAAATGTGTGGATTTAGTATATCATTATATTCCATATTTACAACATAAATATTTAATTCCCAATTTATTTTTCTCCTCCATGTTGTATGTGATGTGTTTTTCGTGTTCCTGTCAATCAGTTTCTCGTAAGTTTACATTTTTCAGAAGAGGTGTAGATTTTTTTAATATTTTCACTCCAACACCCCACATTTTAAAAATGCACTTTCTTCATAACAACTAACCAAAGAATCAAATGTCAATCAAAATCAATTTTCTGTCACGCAGCATTGCTCTGGTGGAAACAAAAAAAATTGCCAACTTTGTCATCCTTAAAGAATTGGCAAAAATTGTGAAGAATTTAAAGAATCTGTGATTTTTTTTTGGCAGTAAATTCAAAGTCAAATTTAAAAGTTATGTTTGAACTATTCTGTTATTAAATTCCTTCAGAAGTCTATGATAATGTTGTTGTGTGTGGTTGATTTTGGTTTTCAAGATTGACAAGAAAGGCATTTCAATTATTTCATACCCATATCTAGTTCAACTCAACTTGACACTTTAGTTCTGCTGAGTAGCATTTACAGAAATAGATGAAATATCTAAAGGAGCAATGTGTTGGTAATATATGCCTCTCAGAGTCCTAAATTGTTGCTCATTTTCTTTCACAATCACATTTTCAATAAGGAAACGGCACATTTTGTAATGAAACCTTTACTGTAACATTGTTGTAAATTCAATATGGCTGCCGAGTTCCATCTCAACTCTTTGTCTAGAAAAATGTTGGCCTTAAACACCAATGGAAATGTGATTTCTTTCCAAATCTCAAAAGAGAATGACTAAATTCCTTGTAAGGGCTTGCCCTGGCACGTATTACCTCATCATTTGCCCAGCAACCAGCATACCTGTACTAACATCATGTTTCAAGTTTTTTCAATACAGTACACTGCACGATGCACAGAAGACGCAACACTTATATATGTACTTCTTTAACAAGCTGTCACTATTCCTTACCAGCCATTTTGATCACCACTTTTGTGATGTTCATTTTTAGGAGCAATTCACTGCTATAGCTCAATATAATGATGTGATATTGATAAACAAAACAGCTATTATTCTTGGAGCCTTTGACCTGTACATAGCATTTCATTTTATTCTATCAGCAAGACTGACCAAAAGTGCTGTAATTTCTTTGGTGTGAAAATGAATCCATGTTTGTATTACTTTCAACACATAACATAAATTTGACAACATTGCTTGGTGTGAATGAAATCCATCATTTGGATATAATATTATTGAGCTAGAGTGTATAATTATGAATACAGACATTTAAAAGTTTACTGATTACATATAATACCAAGATTAATCACAAAACAAGCAAAGCATGAACAAAATGATTATTGAGATGATTGCAGGTAATGGAATGTATAATATCTTTGACTAATATTGACAATGTAATTATCACAGAGTGTGGTCACTGATTAACCTTGGTCTGCATCAATATGGCTAACATTTATCAATGTAGGAATTGAAAGAATTAAATTACACCCAATTGCATGACTCTGGTATACTTAATCTAAAAAAAAATACATAAATTTTTAATGTACCCTTGATACTCCAGTAAGATGTATGTCTGTTTTATATGAAAGCAATAAGAGCAAATGATTGTGACTTAATCAAGCACATTGTACTGTTTGATTTACACTGTATTTACTGAAAACATCTACCAACTAAACTGTACAGATGTAATAGGGTCTAACCTCTGCAATAATTTGTCATGATATAGGAAAACAGTTCTGTGTTTTCCTAAGACTTTATGCACTTGTTCTTTTAAACAATATACACCGCTTTGAAAATACTAATGTTGTGATGTTCCAAGCAGATATGACTGTGTGTCTACTACCGGTATTTTGGTCAGATACATACTTTGGAAAATTAAAATCATTCTGAACAAAAGTTTTAGTGTACAGTTTTACGTGTTCATTCACATGTCAACGTTGACTTCATTCTGATGCAAAACATGACAGTCTGTCACACAAGTGCAACCTGTACGATATATTAATGGCAAAAATAATGGTTTTATTGAAGCAAGCAATGTAATTGTCACTGAACTTGTGTTCAGTTACTTCGGGCACTTCCTGTCATCATGTATTGATTTATTGTTCTAATTATTTTATCATCCATTTTGATTTCAGGTATGACTTCGGTGGAGACGAAATCTTTTTAACATTGGATGAGTTCAAAAATTTTGTGTGCACTGAACAACGTGTGAGTTTATCTACGTCATTAATGTTATAAAAGGAAAATGGGAACAAAACTATGCTACATTTTCTGTGAATTTCTGTATGTTTTACTGTTATAACTAAAACAAGCAAAGGTGTTGATGGGTTACTACCCATGGTCCAACTATTTGTAATGGAACATATGTGGTCAGTTAAAAGTCATCGTACTTCGTTAATCAAAAAAATGTAAAAGTTGATCAAAATACTTTATTATTCATGCATGCCATGGCAATATTTAGATTAGTATTCTTTCTGTCTGTATTTGTTGGATTTTGATTTGCAATGCACATTGGTATCCCAGTATTTCATCAATATTCATCAATATTCATGTTATTGTTTCCGGCAGAAAACTGACGTTAATGATGCATGGTTGGAGAAAATGGTGGAAACATTTGAACCTGATGAACAATTGGCCAAGGCAAGTCTACTGAGTTGTGATGGTGAGTTTTGATACACTCATGTTGTAGAACTGTACAGTACAAAAATTGTGACACATTGTTTTTGTAATATCATCCATAAAATAAGCAGTGGCATGTAACATACGGCAAGTCTGTACATGGCATGCATTGATAACAGTGACATTACAAAATATGTAATATTACATATTTCATTTATAACAGTGCTTCCTGGGGGAAATCATTGAGTGTGTATAACATACTGGGGGTATATCCAAAATGCACAAGGAATGACTTAGTGATGACGGCACAATAACTGGTTTGTTAATACAGCATGGGTTCATTTATTTCATATTTATCTATCTATTTAGGAGATATATGACTTGATTTGAACTGAATCCACTGTCATTATTAATAATTAAAGGACTTTAATGATTGTCAATCAAGCAAAGGTTTCGTAGGGACAGTTCTGTATATCCATAAATATAAACTTTTCAATGAAGAGTATTGTATACCCTGATATCTGAAAACCGTATGCATGTCTTTATAGATCCCTTGCTATGTTAGCATCTATAAATGACATAGAACATGGACGAAGAAACACAAGTTGTCATGTGAAATTCAGAGTCTGAAAATTTGGCAAAGGCACATATGCCAGGATTTTCAGTGAAACCAATCTTCAATTGAACTGATATCAGTGGGAATTTCTCCATTTCCAAACTCTGACTGACAACTTGGAATTTTCTTTTTCTTTCCAGGTTTCAAGTTTTTCTTGCAGAGTAAAGAAAACTCACTGATGAATCCACTCCACACAACCATCTACCAAGACATGACCAAGCCTCTCTCTGATTACTTCATTGCATCATCACATAACACGTAAGTGACAATAAATAATTAACAATACATTGATAGCATTTGGAGACCAGAATTTTATTTCAAAAGTCTGTTTTGGAGTGCTGTTGTACAAAACTATCACCCTGTTAAGACTGAATGATTGAAATATTATCAAGGAATTTTAAAAAATAATTGAAGCCCTTCTATGAATCAGATTACAACAGAAACTATGTAACATACAGACAAATATTACAAGTGTTACTTTATGATAATCTTTTCTCTAAAAAATAGCTTTTTCACTCACATTTTGTACTTCATTGGTGTGATACTATTATGTTTAGTGTACTCAAGCAATTTTGTGAATATAAATTTTCAATTTACCATTTGATTTTCAGCTATCTCCTAGAGGATCAATTGAAGGGACCTAGCAGCACTGAAGCCTATATCAGAGCATTGCGTCTAGGATGCAAATGTGTAGAATGTAAGTGACCCAAGCAAATTTGATTTGTTCTGTTGATTTAGATACATCCAATGGTGAATCTATGTTTTAGCACCATTGTACAGATGAAGATGTTTGTCGACATAGACCTCTCCTCCATCATAATGCATCGTACAGACAGGCTCTGATGTGGCAGTATACAGGAAACATTGGCAAGCCAGTGGGTTTATTTTCAGCCAAACTTTAGACAAAGTGACATGACTTCTCGTTGATTTTGCGAAGCTACTTTCCAACAAAAGTTGCCATCCTGTGTGAGGGAGTACAAATTCTATGAAGTTCCCCAATTCCTTGCCATCTGTCCATCACAGTATGCCACCTACTTGCAAAAGTATTAAGCATCTTGTTAAAGTTCCAGTATATAAATTGTACATGTTTTTCACATAGTGGATTGTTGTATGTTTTTCACACAGTGGATTGTTGGGACGGCTCTGATGGTGAACCAATTATTTACCATGGCTACACACTGACTTCCAAGATCAAGTTCCAAGACGTCATTGAAGTCATCAACAAATATGCTTTTGTTGCTTCTGAGTAAGAAATTCTATTTTGTTATTTTTCAAAACCTGTGCTTAATGAAAAGCATTGACAGACTACCCATTTGGACACTTGATAAATCAAGCTGAATGGTTCCTAGGCCATTCATTCTTTGAATGTCCATTCAAGAATGTGGTCACCACCAGCCTGGCAGAACTGCTTTCACTTTTGGCTCCCATGAAGGTCTGCAAACCTAAGTTTGCAACCCAACAGAAGCTACACAGGATGTAGAGCCAAGAGACCCCTCACCCAATCTTTGACTTGTTTTTGTTTACTTAGTTTATAGACTTAGTTTTTATAGTTCTAATCTTTACCTAGTTTATTGATTTAAAGTTTATTGGAAGTTAAGTTATAGTCAATTGACATGTTTATCATTTGTTAAGTGCACTTTATTTTTATTAGCTCCGCTGTCAGCGACGCGGAGCTTATCAAATAGGTTGATTTTCCGTCGTCGTCCGTCGTCGTCCGTCAACAATTGCCTTCTCCTCTGAAACCGCAAGTCCAATTGCTTTGAAATTTTATATGCAGTTCACTTTGGGTGACCTCACTTAAGTTTGTTCAAATTGTGGTGAAATTTGCATATTTGTATTTTTGGGGCATTTTTTGTTGTTTTTGGTGAAAAATCTTCTCTGAAACTGCATGTCCAATTGCTTTGAAATTTGATATGCAGTTTACTTAGGGTGACTTCAGTCAGATTTGTTCAAATCATGGTGAAATTTGCATATTTGTATTTTTAAGGCAATTTTTGTCATTTTTGGTAAAAAAATCTTTAAAAATCTTCTTCTTCAAAACTACAAGTCAGATAGCTTTGATATTTGGTACATATGTCCCTAGGGATGATCTATTTCAGATTTGTTCAAATTGTGCAGAAATATGCAAATTTGCATTTTAAGACAATTTTTGCCATTTTTGGTCAAAAAATGTTTTTTTTCAAAAAGTACTGGTCTGATAGTTTTGAAATTTGGTATACAGGTTTCTATAGATGAACTTAGTAATATATATTGAATTTCTGATGAAATCTGTAATTTTGTATTTTTGGGGCAATTTTTGCCATTTTTGGTCAAAAAATGTGTATTTCCAGCTCATCTGATAGCTTTGAAATTTGGTATGCAGGTTCCTACAGATGAACTTAATGATATTTATTGAAATTATGATGAAATCTGCAATTTTGTAATTTTGGGTTAATTTTTTTCCATTTTTGGTCAAAAAATGTGTATTTCCAAAACTACTCATCTGATAGCTTTGCAATTTGGTATACAGTTTCCTACAGATCACCTTAATGATATTTATTGAAATTATGATGAAATCTGTAATTTTGTAATTTTGGGGCAATTTTTGCCATTTTTGGTCAAAAAGTGTGTTTCTCAAAAAGTACTGTTCTTATAGCTGTGAAATTTGGTATACAGGTTTCTACAGATGAGCTAAGTAATATGTATTGAATTTCTGATGAAATCTGTAATTTTGTATTTTTGGGGCAATGATGCCATTTTTGGTCAGAAAATTTCATTCTCAAAAAACTACTCATCGGATAGCTTTGGTTGACATGTTCTTAGGGATGATCCAATGTGATATATTCAAAGTATGATGAAATTGTGTATTTTTGCAGCTTATTTTAGCCACTTTTTTCTGGCCATTGCATTGAGCTATCAAAGATTTCCACCTTCTTCATCAACATGTGTCAAAAATAGTTACTCTCTACATAAACACAGCGGAGCTATATCGGCCGCTAGGTCGCTTATGTTATCATTCCTAGTTTATTTCCTTAAATTGTTCAATGTTTTACTTCTCAGTTTGATTCATGTTATATTCTCTTGGCTCCACACCCTTCGTCCGGTGTGGACTTACAAAATCAAGTTGAACAGGTTCAAATTAATCATTTTAGAACAGTATTATCCTAGAAGTGATTTGAAAAAAATTTATGACCAGCATCTTCGCAGAATTAAAATAAATGTTCAAATGCCAGGCAAAGATTAACCCTTTGAGTGCCTAAGTCAAATTTTGTCACCTTTAAAAATATAGCGCATACAATTTTTTTCAGATCAAGACAATTTTTCTTTAGATTTTTCCCAACATTTTGATCAAACACTGAAGCTAATGTAAACCTACATCCATTTGCTCCTAAATTATTACGAAAAAAATCATAAAAATTGTTTAAAATTTTGCACTAGAATTTTGGAGGGAAAAATTACAGCACTCAAAGGGTCTAGTTGATGTTATACTGCCACCGTTCACAAATCAAATAACATTGCTACCAACATCCTTGATGATGAAAAACCTCAAATGTGGAAACTTCATAATGTTTACGTACATGAAACTCTGAAATGAAAGATTGCAGTTCTAACTCATGAATTTATCCTATTTTGTAAACTCAGCTACCCTGTGATTTTATCCATTGAGAATCACTGCAGTGTTCCACAGCAAGCTATCATGGCCAAGTACATGGTGGATATATTTGGTGGTATCCTTTGAAAGTTGATCATAATGTGTTAGATAGTGAATTTCTTGGTTAGGGAGTCATATGTGTGTGTTAGGTGGCAAATGAGGGACACTGTTTAGATTTGTCTGTCATAATCATGAGGTAAGTAATATAGTCACATAAGAGAAGTGAAATCACAAATTTTTAAACTAGTCAGTGATACAAAATCAGCTTTGCTATGTGTTCAGCCATTCGTGAAATGTCAATTTTTCTCAACTACAAATCATAAATTTCTTATATTTCAATTCGCTCACAATGCAAGTTCTTTAGTGAACATACTGTATGCTGTTTGCACCAGTTGATTTTAAATACTGAGGAAATTAATGTAATTTTCAGTGATATGAACAGATAACTATATATCTTTGATGTAGTTAGGCGCCCATAAGGCAGTTGATTTGACAGTTTCAATCATTACCCTAGCATTACTCTGGTCAGATAGTGTGATTATAGAGTACAATATATGTTTTGTACATTACTTCATCCCAAGCCTCATTATGCAGATCTTCACTGTTTGTTGAAAGTAATTGAATTCATCTGAAGCTCTAGGCAGGTCAGTTTTACGAAAATTGAAATCTAAATAGCTTTCAACAAAATGTGTCAGGTTCCTGATTGGTCAACCATGTTGCAGATATCAACATTACCAAACAATGAGAAATATACCCATATTTTGTTTCACAGGTTTTCTCTGTGGACACATGTGATATTGAATTTTTCTTGTCAAACACTGAAATATAAAGTTTACCATTTATTCTTAAGAGCAGAAACTTTTCATGATGATTGCTTAATTAAGTTTTCAAACCAGTAATGGCTAGTTTAAAACAGTCAAGAGACCTTAACATGGCAATTCAGACAAACTATACACCAAGCCTGTTACCAAGGAGATGACAAAGTTACCATCACCTGAGGACCTCAAGGGCAAGATTCTTGTCAAGGTAATTTCCAACACAGATATTCAGCATTTCAATTCCTGCTTGTTCAGTGCAACACATCATCACTGTTTATTGCAGCCATACATGATATGGGTATGATAAAGTTGAAAGTGTTTTGTGAGAAATTTGCCTCTGACGTGTTGTTGTTGGGTTTTCTGTGCGTGTTTTGGAAATACATAAAACCATAGCAAAAACAACAAAATGAAGGACATGATATGTGTAAGAATTATTTCCACCAGAATTTTCTTTTGTGTAAACACAAGAAGAGTAATAAGTCACAGAGTTGTTTTCCCATGAAGTTAAATGAATTCTTAAATGAAATGAACAGAGAGGAAAGTTGTTTTCTGAAGGAATTCTGAAAACTGGATTTATGATTTATGGAAGCAAGTTTCAGCTGCCATTATATGACCCAGTAAAATTGTGTGTGAAATTTGTCTGATATATCCTCACTATTTGGTGATTTTTCAGGGTAAGAAACTCAAGGAGGCAGTCAAAGAGGATGATGATGGTGAAGTGAGTGATGAAGATGAAGCAGCTGATATGGATGATGATGAAGTCAAGAAGAACGTCCAATCTAAGGAAGTAAGTTTCTCTCTCAGACAAGAGTTTCAAGAAAATGTAGGGAGACCCCAGTAATTAAATTCTTTTTATGTGTGTGTTCATTCAAAATTTTTGAAAGGGAAGCAGGTTAGCAGTTCGAAAACAGAGGTAACAGGGAAAGTTTTACTCACTCAAGTTTATGTTTACTTGAATGTTTCCATGTAACATGAGTGCCTATTCAAGAATTGGAGCAGAATCTTCTTTTCACTTAAATTATTCAAACTACAACGTAACATTCTGCAAGTATGATGGCATTTGATGTAGCACTTTTCACAAAGTTTGTAAACGAAGATTTGCAGGAAGGAAAGCTGCAGAATAAAGCCCTATCCAAATACATTACAGAATGTAATTACTTACATCTGACTGTGTGCTAATATTGGTTTTTAAGAGAAACATAAATTGTGTCTATCCTCAATATCTCGGGTTTTAAAAGCAAATAGTTTGCCTTTGCAAGGTGGACTCATCAACCACCTGTAGGCAGAAACTCATCACCTATCCCCAGAGCAGGGAATTCATAGAAAGGTAACAACCATACATCTTGGTCGGCAACATTGGAAAGATACCAGATCAAGTAAAATAGTGTGCTTGTCATGATAATCATATGTACCTGTTTAATGCCTTTACATCTCAGTAAACCAAAAATGTGCAGTTATTTTCACACATCATCAGGCACGTAATGTGGAATTTTACCTGCCAGCCAAATTTTATGTGCTTCAGGCAAGCAGTTATTTCCTGTTTTGCTCCAACTACTTCATCATGAATTCCATTGACAAAGTCTATTCAACAAAGTCAAGCCAGTTTAAGAAAAATTACTGACATGCTGGCAAAAAATAGCAAAAGTATATTCAAGAATTTTCTCATTATAAAATTTTTTTATCATTAACAGAAAAAGAAATTGAAACTAGCCAAGGAGCTGTCAGATCTGGTAGTTTTATGCAAGAGTGTTCACTTCTCATCATTTGAACATACCAGAGAGAATTGTGAGTATCAGGCAGATTTGCTGTTTTTTAACTTATTACTAAAGCATTACTGAAGCAGATAATTGTGGACATCACTGAAGAGGTTTTGATTTTGAGAACCAAACTTTGGCTGAACTTTAAATACTATATATTTTCCATGATGATATCAACCAAGTACTCTAAATATTTGAATGTCTGCATTTGTGCTGATCACCAGTGTGAAGGTAGTATGCGCCTTAAAATCGTAAGACTTAAACTTTTGCTCAAACTTTCCTTTATTGATAACGAAATTTGAACCATTCTCTTTCAAAACGAAGAATAAAACTCAAGGGTCACGGTTTCATCTTTGCAAATTGTGTTACTATGGAAACAAATACTCTTAATTTACCAATAACCCAAATTCAAATTGCCACCATCTCTGTGTTAAGTCCATGAGAAAATTGAAATTTTCAATTTTCAATTTTTACAAAAATAAGCAGGTAGTAAGTTTATTTACTCCTTTAGCTTCAAATTTAGCCCCATGGCCGAACAAATTATTATTATTATTATTATTATACTTTATTGTCCTAAAAAAGGATAATCACCTACAGCTAAGAGGATAGAAATAACAACCAGACAGACATAAAAACAAAAACAAAACGAAACACAGACTAAGTCAGCAAACACACGAAAAAAAAATACACTTCAGAGATTGAGTCTCTTAATGGCTGTTGGAACAAAGCTCTTTCTGTACCTTAATTTGTTACACTTCAAGCAGCGAAATCTCCTTCCTGAAGGCAATAATTCAAATAAGGAATACAAGGATGCTTTACGTCAGCAGTGATTGCTCGTGCTTTGCGCAGTATTGCATTATCTGTGAGCACTGAAAGGGACGGAGTGGGTCTACCAATTATCTTAGCAGCTGTTTGCGAGATTTTTAACAACAACAAATGGTAGATCAGAAAAGTGTTGTAAAAGTTTGAGAGTCCAAATATCTTTCCTTTAGGTGTATTCATTCGTTTACACTCACTGTTCTCACTAATGCAGTGGACAAAACAACCAATTATTTTCTTGTTTGTTTGTCGACAAAGATTCTTTCTATGAGATGTCATCATTCGGTGAAAGCAAAGCCCTGTCACTGGCCAAGGAGAGTGCCCCTGATTACATCAAACACAACCAGCTTCAGTTGAGTCGTACATATCCCGGTGGAATTAGAACCAATTCCAGCAACTACAATCCACAAACACTATGGAATGCAGGATGTCAGATCGGTAAGTTTGGTTTCCCACAATGGAAATCAGTCTTTGGGTGTTGTCTTGCTATGCCGTTACCAGTTCAGCTGTCACATGATGTCTCACCAAGAAATGTATCTTGCCAAAAGTCACCTTGCAGCATCAAATGTTGGAAGTTGTCAATCACTCTTCAATATTACAGCATTGTTAGACATGTCTTTCACCATGTAAAGCTGTTGTCTTCCAATTTTAATACACCCCTGGTTTAACAATCAGTCACATGGCCAGTGCCAATCTGTTTCACTGATTAGCTGAATTCCACAAAAAAGTTCCAATGCCATTTTAACCTCACCTTCTGTTTTTTCCTGCTCCATCTATAGTTGCATTGAATTACCAGACATCAGGCGATGAGATGGATCTGTATCTAGGTAAATTCAAACAGAATGGTAACTGTGGATACATACTAAAACCATCAATCCTAACATCACGTAAGTTCCAGTTCATTTTCTGCTAGATGTTGACATCTGTCAAGAAACTGTTTGAAGATGCAATAGATACAATAGCTAAACCTTGAACAATGTCATCATTCATACATTGTAAGTAAAACAGCGAAGTCAAAAAACCCAAAAGCATGATAAATATACTTATTTTGGAAACTAAATCAGATTGGAAAGCAAACTTGTATACACCCTGTGTGGTTTCTTTTAGCTGCATGATATTAACCAACTTTGTAGAAATTGAATGATGCTGTAATAGGATTTGTCTGTCAAACATTTTTCAATAGATGTGAATGTTTCGGTAATTTATGTGTCAAAGTTCAAGTTGTACCTGTACATTACTGGAAGTAATTTATCGATACTAGTATATTTATTCTCTTGAATGTGTCTAATGTCTTTGCTATGTACATGTAGCTAATGCTATTTTGATTTGAAGGTTGTGAGTAAGATGCTGTATTTTGCTCTAATGTTATTGTTTCACAGCGAAAACAACATTTGATCCGGAGAACCCAGGTGATGAATCCAGGTGTCTTCTGAAAATCAAGGTATGATATGGCATATCTAAATTTCCATCCCTATTAGCAAAATGTGGAAGTAGTTCTTAATTATGTCAGGGTCGAATTAATACAGAAGTGGACGCTGCTCAGACAGACAAACAAACAAACACAGATAATTTTGATAACACAATATGTACCTTATCAGTAATGAAGAGGGGTAGAAAGCAGCTCATGACAAGTTTTTCAGAGATAAATTTTAACAAAGCTTTTCTATTCTGCTGTTTACTTGAAATCAGAGTCTATGAAGCAAAGGTACATTTTGCTCTTGCATTTGTTAAAATTCAATTGTTCCCCATAGAATTTACAGGCTATAACATACCTGGAGATAATGGCCATTTTGAGTTTCAAATAATGGTAAATTATAGGTAATTTGTTTCTGTTACTGACATTTTGCAAAACAAGACCTGATTTTTTGCTCACGTGTTCACACACGTGAGCATATGGTTTAGCCATGTCTGTCTGTGTGTGTGTCTGTGTGTGTGTCTGTGTGTCCGTGTGTCTGTATCCCCATTATCTCAAAAACGGCTGAACCACAGTCCCTCTATCCACCGGTCTGGAAACGCCTATTGTAAAAGGTGTCAATCACCTAGACCGCACAGCCGAACCGCGATACGAGGGCCATTCACGTGATAATGCGTAGCTTGGGTTTGTCCTGCATACCACAGTCCCCGATTTTGTGTACGATTTTCTCGAATTTTCGCTGTTTTTGGCTCTATTAAGTGTTCTCTGCGTCTATCTACGACACGAAGACAGAAATTATCATATCCTGAAACCGGTGTGTGTTTTTCGTGATCCTTATCCCATCGTAAATGATGATAGTGTGCGATAATTTCTGGGGTTGACCGCTGCGAGTGTGTTGACGTACGTAGCACAAGCAAGGGCTGGAATCACACCGGAAAATTTGTGGTCCCCCTTCTCTTGCAATGCTAGTTGTCAGTGTCTCCAAATATGATCTAAATATGTTTTCTGTGTAATATTCTGTGAAATCATGTCTGTTAACTGAACAGAATAGGAAAGACAACTGCAGAAATGCATGTAGATTTTAGTTGTGTGGTCGCACATTTTCCCATGCAGCGTCAATATGGCGAACTCTCGATACGTACGCTCGCTCAGGCACGGCTGGAAACACACCGGAAAATTTGTCGTCCATTTCTCTTGCAATGCTAGTAGTCAGTGTCTCCAAATATGATCTAAATATGTTTTCTGTGTAATATTCTGTGAAATCATGCCTGTTAACTGAACAGAATAGGAAAGACAACTGCAGAAATGCATGTAGATTTTAGTTGTGTGGTCGCACATTTTCCCATGCAGCGTCAATATGGCGAACTCTCGATACGTACGCTCGCTCAGGCACGGCTGGAAACACACCGGAAATTTGTCGTCCATTTCTCTTGCAATGCTAGTAGTCAGTGCCTCCAAATATGATCTAAATATGTTTTCTGTGTAATATTCTGTGAAATTATGTCTGTTAACTGAGCAGAATAGGAACGACAACTGCAGAAATGCACGTAGATTTTTGATGATTTTAGCATTTTCCCATGTAGCGTCAATATGGCCACAGTCCCTCTATCCACTAGAGGGACTGTGATATGGCGAACTCTCGATACGTACGCTCGCGCTCAGGCACAGTAAATACCTTTTACAAAATGCTATCATGTCAACACAATAACAAATTTGGTAATGAACTACTCAGCTGTCGATGTTAATATTCAGCTGATTTTGCCTGTCTTCTTGATTTCGGGCAATAGTCCATGACACTTGCGAACAGTGCATGGCCATTTTGTTTTTCGATCGTGATCATAATGCAACCATAATGTGTGGTCCCTTTCAAGCTTTATCTAGAGGGGCAACGTTACCCATTTAATGAAAAAATAAATTGTTTAGTGTTTCTAAAGTGAACAAGTTGTAATGTTTTGTGATATTCTGAAAATAACAACCACAAACGTCATGTTTTTGAACGATCACATTGCGGCTGTCATAGGATCGTGGGGTAGCGACATCGATATAGCGGCCAGTTGAACATTGTCAGTGTCCTTTGTTTAAGGTGTGAATCGTGTGTTGGTTCATATCACGGAGTGTCACAAAGAAACCAGCCACGTTTCCAGACCGGTGGATAGAGGGACTGTGGCTGAACGTATTTCAGTCAAATTTGGTAGACATCTTCAGAATTCAAATGGCTAGAACTGAAAAGGTTTTGGTGGGCGTGGCTTGCATATTAATGAAGTTATCACAGTTTTATTTTTGTGATACATGGTAGTCTATGGGAAGCATGATGACCATGGTTTCTGGACATCTCGACCCCTAACCAACTCGACCCCAGTCAACTCGACCCGCTACCAACCTAATCCTGGTTAGACCTTATAGCCTTGCTCCTTCATGCCAAATATCAAAGTCACAGGTCTTGCCAATTTTGAGAAGAAGATTTTTAAAGTATTATTTTTCTGATTTTTCTATGACCTTTGACCTCCCCTATACCTATGCAGCTAAGCTATGGCAATGGCTTATTCTGGCCTATGTTAAAGTCCAAGACAGCCAGCGTCTATTGGACAATGGCCAGTAGGGGACCAAATTGCTCTCCACAATTTTGGGGATTCCACTTGACCTTTGACCTTTGCATCTTCCTGCAACTCATTTATTATGTGCATTTCTAATTCTGAGCTAGCCAATAGAGCTAGAGGTCTGATTTTGGTATATAGGGATAACTTAGCAATACAAATTTTTTGACAAAATGTCATGTGATCTCGATGACCTTTGACCTTAAATATGAGTATATGTCCATAACTCAGTAACCACAAGTGCTACACCCTTCATATTTGGTATGATGGGAGACCTTATGACATCACATCCTGTACCTCATTAATTATGCGCATATCTAATTCTGAGCCAGCCAATAGAGCTAGAGGTCTGATTTTTGGTATATAGGGATAACTTAGCAATACAATTTTTTTGACAAAATGTCATGTGACCCCGATGACCTTTGACCTCAAATATACATATATGGCCATAACTAAGTAACCACAAGTGCTACACCCTTCATATTTGGTATGATGGGAGACCTTATGACATCACATCCTGTACCTCATTAATTATGCGCATATCTAATTCTGAGCCAGCCAATAGAGCTAGAGGTCTGATTTTTGGTATATAGGGATAACTTAGCAATACAATTTTTTTGACAAAATGTCATGTGACCCCGATTACCTTTGACCTCAAATATACATATATGGCCATAACTAAGTAACCACAAGTGCTACACCCTTCATATTTGGTATGATGGGAGACCTTATGACATCACATCCTGTACCTCATTAATTATGTGCATATCTAATTCTGAGCCAGCCAATAGAGCTAGAGGTCTGATTTTTGGTATATAGGGATAACTTAGCAATACAATTTTTGACAAAATGTCATGTGACCCCGATGACCTTTAACCTCAAATATACATATATGGCCATAACTAAGTAACCACAAGTGCTACACCCTTCATATTTGGTATTATCTGAGACCTTATGACATCACATCCTGTACCTCATTAATTATGCACATATCTAATTCTGAGCCAGCCATAGAGCTAGAGGTCTGATTTTTGATATATAGGGAGAACTTAGCAATACAATTTAACTGATTTTAGTCATTGAAACTTGCTATATACATTCAAGATACTGTGATATAACATTATTGAAAGTCAAAAGACATTTTTACTTCAGCCAATTCCTAATTTGCATATTAAATGAATTTTCATACTTAGGGATATTCATCTGAATTGACTTGATCAAAATTGATGTAACTTGCTATGTACATTTCAGACACTGTAATACAATATTATTGAAAGTCATTAAGAATTTTCTCTTCAGCCAATTCCTAATTTGCATGTTTAATGAACTTTCCTAATTAGAGATATATATCTGAATTGACTTGACCAAAGTGACAAAACTTGCTACATATATTGCAGATACCATGATACAACATTATGACAATCATTAAGCATTTTTACTTAAGTCAGTTCCTAATTTACATATTTAATGAACTTTGCTTATTAGGGATATATACTGGGATTTACTTGATCAAAGTTGGCAAAACATGACAACATTGATGATTATACCTGGTTAAAACAATATCGAAAGTCATTTCACATTTTCATGTCAGCTAATTTACAATTTGCATATGTAATGAGCTTTCACAGCTCGGCATATATGGCTTGAAGGACTTGGCCAACAGTAATTACACTTGCTATATAAAATGGTTTTACAATGACAGCAGTCAAAGAACTTTAATATTTTTATTTCAGCTAATTACATATTTGTATACTTCATGACCTTTGAGAATTAATCGGCGGTGATTATTGTTCATTATGTTGATCATAATACTTTCAATGAAGTTGCAAACATGTGGCAAAGGTTCAAATTTACACATAACTGTATGAAACACGTGAGCATTTTCAGTTCATATCTGGTTATTCCTTATTATGAAAGAGAAAATGGTTTAAACTTTTTTAGGGAAAATGTTCCCATTCAAAAAGTTTTAAACTGTCTGTTGTGAAGTGCATATTAACTTATGGTGTATATTTGACACTAGGTTAAACTATGATATCCTGTAAATTGTCCTTCTTCATACCATGTGTACCGTTTCATAAGGCTTGTTTGATTTCTGCTTTGACAGAAAAGTCTATTTTATTTTTCTGTGCAATGATTTTTGTAGGTGATAAGTGGTCAACAACTACCAAAGATCAGTAGTGAAATTATTGATCCATATGTGAAGGTTTACATCTATGGTGCATCTTGTGATTGGAATGAAGCTAAAACAGAAGTTGTTCATGACAATGGTAAGTTTATTTATTGTATTTGTCCCCTTCATCTGACAGTAACCTTTCTATAACCTTATTTCACATTAATTCAATATCCATTGAGAAGGAGATGTAGCTAGGTGGTTCTGAATGCCGATGTCTTTGCTAGGACAGTTGATACCATAGGTTTTGAGTTCATATCCAATAGAAAATAAAATCTTTTTAAGTCACACACTTGTTTTTATGAGTAATTTGTAATATTGCAACATTCAGCTATAGAGCACCTAACATTTTTGAGAAATTTGATTAATATGAAGATCCAATTATAATAGTTGCAATCGTGTTATATTTTTCAAAACGTTTAGAATCCAGAATTTAGTGCAATACCAATAGTTTACTCGAAGGATAAAGGGGTACATATTTAGGGTAGAAAATCTCAAGTTTGTTTTTAATGATGAAAATTAATTATTCAGATTGAAAAAAGATGGTATTGCTTAATGAAATTTAATATCTCACTTGAAACTAGAGAATGTGTTGAAAAAACGACACTTTGTTTTGCATTGTCTGTTCTCATTCGTAAATGTCAGGGTTGAAAGACTAGCATTTGAAAAAGTGATTCAAATCATGATACGCAAAATTGAAATGACTTGTACTCAAAATGTAACTTTATTGCCAAAGAAAGTTCTTGTCTTGATATAAGAATTTAAAGAATATAATTGGGAAAATTTCAAATAATTTGACCCTGCCTGATTGGAGTTAAATATTTTTCAAATGTTGATTGTGGTAGAAAAAAGAAGCCAGGAAATTGGGTGATTGGCATACATTTGCATAAATTTAAACTTTTATCTCACCCAACTTTATGACTGTTTGTCATTCTAAAAGGTGAACCCAGCCAGTATTTTATCTTGGGTGAACAAATAAATGAAAATGGAATGAATCTTTGTAATAATGTGATTTTAGTAAAATACTCTTTGTTATACACATACAATGCCACCTTGTAGTCATACAACAACAGCCAAACAGTGTTTGATAATGTCCCTGTCTGATGTTATCGCCCTCTAGTGTTTGTACATAACTCTGTTTTCTTGTTTTTCCAGGATTCAATCCAAAATGGGATGAGACTCTTGAGTTTGACATCAAAGTACCGGAACTGGCCATGGTTAGGTTTCTAGTACGTGACTATGAGAGGATAGGCACCAATGAGTTCATAGGTCAATACACTATTCCCATGACCAGCATGCAACAGGGTGAGTCATTCAATCATATCTGTATAGAACCCCCCTCCAACTCATGATTGGTTTAACCCTACTCATTTGTTTACAACCTCTTTTAATTGGATTTTGGAGTCAGACAATGTTTGAAAAGGCGTAGACAGGAGTAATATGTTCCTTCTTCAACCATGGTAAATTCATCATATTCTTTGAATTTAAGTAAAATATACAGTAGATATTGTTTAGAAAAACACAAATTTTAGACACACAGTCAAACCTGAGTACAGTGGTCACCCAAGGGACCAAGAAGAAGTGAGCACTATATGGAGGTGGTCATTCTTTCAGATTGGGTGCATCTGTAAGTTCTGTTCTAAATTTAGGTGTATCTTTCTTTACTCTTTCAACAGGCTATCATCACATCCCTCTGCTGTCTAAAGTCGGAGAGCCTTTGCTACCTGCAAGCCTCTTTGTTAATGTTAGCATCACACCAGCCAAGAAGACTTGAGCGAATCTTCCTATCTTCCATATATGGTCAGATGTTAACACATATCTTCCTTATAAGGTCATGGATATGATCAGCAATACCATAAAAGGACACCAATTACTAATATGAAATTGCAACATATGGTAATGTTATAAGCGATGTGAAACTTTTGTCAGATTTTAGCACCCAGTATTCTGTATTTAAGAAAAAAACTAACATGTGCAATTCCAATATTTGCAAGTTTTATCCGTTTTAAATTAGATATGCATGTATAGTGGTCTTGTATGCAAATGTAGAACAAGCATGCTGCACTTTTAACAGAACAAAATTATTAACTTCCAGATTGGATTTTATCAACTTCCAAGGGATTTGTATCATCAAGATATTTTAGTCATAGGAATTTTTAGAGTACACGCATACATGAATTTTGTATAGCTTTTTAGAAAACTCACATTTTACTCAGTACTAAACAGTCCTCATGAACATATGGTCATACATGAATCTTTTTAATCAATGAAAAAATCAGGTGAATGTATAGAAGTCTTTCCTTCCAAATAATATAATGTCAATTTTAATCATGAAATTTTAAATTCTTCAAATCTTCCTGAGCTCTAATGCTTTTCTGACACTTTTGATCAAAGATTACTAAAAGAGGTATTTTAATCATTTCCTGGATATTCTTGAAATCATCCAAAGTTCCAATCTGTTTTAACAGAAAATACCTTTTTACCATTTTCAATCAATTTTAAGCAAATACCAGGGTGTTAATCATGTTTTATCTACAAGAAAGATGGTACTGATCTGTAATTTTGTATCTGAAAATCTTACTTGAAGGTGTGCCTATATTTTTTAATAATCTTCAAATAATGTATCTTTTAGATTAAGAACTATCTTCATTTTCAAATTGTCTCTTTTAATTGTGCCTTCCAAATCTTTTCAATCACATGGTCTTCTACAGGTCTTTACATAGTAGACCAGGTGGTCCAATTCTATATGTAAATCAGGTAATCATGTCGCCAATCAAATCTCTGAGTCAATTGACCTTCTGTAGTTCCTGCTTCCACAGTAGAACAAGTACACATGTAATGATTTTGTATGTAATCTGTCAGCTGTAGACCAGTGGTATACGGCAAAAGAGATGTACTTATTTTAAAGGATGGACTTTGTAAACAGTTTGCCTTCCAAAACATTCATTACATGCACTGTGATAGGCTCTCATTCCAAGGACAACAGATGCTATGATTCTCTATGCAAAATTTTCATAGTACTTTCCTAGTATTTTCAACAATTGAATTACCATGGTAATGTGGCATATCAATATTTGAGCTGTGAACAAAGTCACACAATACTTCTTGAATACAGAATTAAAGTAGTCAAATAGAATTAATATTTTCAGGACATTCTGTTGAAGGCAAATTGCAAAGTGAAAACATATCTCTGTATAATGTGTTTTTCTTAGATTAGCACTTATAGATTTTAAAAGTTTGACAATTCACATGCAGACAGACTTGTAGATGTAGTAACTTGATTTAGAGGAGATACTGCATTGATGTAGTCGTGATATCACAGTGGTCTGTAACAGCAGACACCCTGTTAGAAACCTTTGATTGTCTTTGTGTTGGTGACACTCTGTAAGGTGGCTTTGAATGTTTTTGTGTCGGTGACTCATCTATGAGAATTTATAGAAGGATTAGGTGTCCCTATGATTGTTGTGAAGTTGTTACAACTGTGTACCAATGTTTGACTGATGATGGATGACCTTGACCTGTCATTGACACTGCAAGTCTCTAGTATCAGTCAAGGTTCCACTGTGTCAGCATACATGTATCTATCTATGTATCCTCATTTGTAGAGAAAGATGCATGGAAGTTATGCGACTCAGAAAATCTTGGAAAAAAGTGTTATCATTCCATCTGTGTGGGTCTTAGGTTTGATGTAGTGTATGTACATTTAATATAATTGTGGGGTTTAAAAAATGAAATATTGTAAGGTTAGTTTTTGATATCTGTTTTGTATGATTACCATAATGACTGACAGTCTACAAATCATATTTAATTGAACTGTATACATGGAACCTGAGCTAGAATCTTGAACAGTTGAATCTGTCAGTGTCTGGGTGAAATCAGATTTTGCTATCATTCGGTCTCCCACTGTTTCATTTAATAAAGGAAGACAGCATTTAAGTCATCAGGAAATCCTGCACTGTAGCATAAATATTTGTTTGTGAAGATACACAGCTGCCACAAGTAATTTGATATACTAACATGATATAAAAACTTAAACCACACAGCATTATGATTATTCATTATATGATTTTGGATCGCTGCCAAATTTACTTCAATCACTCCAACAGTTTTGATTGTAAGTTGTAGTTTTGCTGCATATCAGCACAGACCGTATACTGTATTGTTTCATAATGTATGCTCTGCTTTCACAGAATGGAAGATTGCAATTGATTTTGAAGTTGAATCAGGAAATATGTACATTTACACTGAGATTTGTAGTTATTGATTTTGATATGTGTAAAATTATGTAGCATATGTTAATTGAAAAATATATTTTAATCTATAATTTACATGCTGTAAAATGGTTTCTATTCCTTTCTGGCAAAGTACATTTCACACTGGTTTTTTTTTCTTTGACGAAGAACATTTCAATTGTACTGAATCGGTTGAAGTTGTATTTGTAGGTGTTAGTAAAAGAATTACTGGGGAAAGTTTATGGGAAAGATGATGTGAGAAAACAAGTGGTAAATGTTTGGGATAAAATATTTATCATGCAATAAACATGATGTTGACTGCAGATAGTAGTGTCTATTCATCTAATTTGAGACTAGGTGTTGTATAATGTCAGTCAAAATGTTCATGCGCTGAAAAATACAGAAAATGGAAGGCAAGAAAACCCTGTCAGATTCATTGAAACTTGGAAATTGTGATTCAAATAGAAGAGGAGAAATGTTCTCGTCAGCTGGAAAAAAACAAAAGAATCTTCCGATCTCTTTATGAGGGCGCTTTCTTGTGAAAGTGTGAGATTTGAAGCTTCCTGATCATATTTTCGCAGCTGCCTTTAATGTAATGTAGATATCTGTATCTTTATGTTTCTGACATCACTACTCCATTGTATTTTTTGGATGCAGAATTGAGGAAAATAAAAATTTCAATGTCTTCAAAGGGATTCTCTTTTGTCTAATATCTCTGTGACTAACAGATCCATTGTTTTCTAATATGCAACTACAAGGCTTCACGGCTTTCTCTGTTCTGGACATGTAAACAAACCTACACATCTAAACACAGTGAATATTTCTGTGATTAACAGAGTCATTGCTACTCATCTTACAATTGGACTACAAGTCTTTGAAACTTCATTTCTGACGCTATTCTTGACTGCGGAGTGATGTCACTTTCACCTCAGGCACGCGAGTGAGGTGAATTTGGATTTGACTATACAGGACAATGAACAATGCAAAAATTATGTGACACAGGACAGAACTTAGTGTTTATCATTTACATAATGTTGAAACTTTGAATACTGGTGTAAAGGTTGAAAAATCCACACTTTAATATTTTGTTCTCACGGCAGTTTGATGCAAAAATAACGTGAAAAACTGAAAGTTCCCGGATGACCGCGGAAATGTATACACATAAACACACTTTATTCTACCCCTGTCAATGTTACCCAGTTCATTTTCAAACCCATCATCCATGCTATGTTCTGCCCTTCAGTCATTCTCAGCACATTAAACTCTAAATTGTGACATCAGCAAAACATTGACATCGAACTTTTCCACTCATAAACCAAACCATACACGTATCTCATGTGGTGACCTGGTGGTTTGGAAAGTAACTCTGTGAAGATATAGTGATCTGTATTCCCAATATGAAACACAACAGCAAATCAAATGATCCTGTGACCCCCATTTCCCTCTACACAGATCCTCCCGTCCTTATGAAGACAATGGGAATGAACTAAAGTCTGGCCATGTACAGGGAGTGACCAAAAGTGGAACGTCCAATTGTCAGTTTGAAATCTGACGAAGGGTCACTCAGGCCCTTTAATACAAAGGTTTTCAACTTGTATTTTTTCACCTTGACATGACCTGTTGGACAGCTGCACATATTTACAGAAGTTTAAAGTGTCAACATTCATTCAACAATGGTAGCTATAAGGCATGAAGCTCTTGGGGAGATGTTAGAGAATTACAATAAACATATGTCACTCTTGTTTGGTGCAACAATGTGCATTTTTTTGTAAAGGGAAAGACCTTTCAAAGTCTGGGTCGCGGTGATATCAATCCAGCAATGTACAGAAAGACAAAGTTCCACAGAAGCTAATTATCTGACCTTCATCTAAGAGCTTTGAAACATTGTAGCATAAGTATGTTTGCAGGGATACAGTATTTTTTTGACAGTTTCAGTCCCTGTGGCTTAGTTTCCTCTCTTAGGTGGTGGAAATATCTGCAATAAACCTGTAATACCACACTCACTTGAAAACATTACACTTGCAGGTTTACAGGCTATCAGAGGTCTATGCATCACCTAAGTTTCAAACACGGTAAATCCCAGACTGTAAACAAACAAAAACAACGGGACACATCAATGAAGTTTTTAAAAGTGTTGTTTTATTAGAGATGGAATAAGTTTTGGAATTCTCTTTTTCCCTGACGGGCACTGATTGGAATTACATAGAAGATGACAAAGGAAGACATGAAATGTGCAGAAACACAAAAATCGTTTTTTAAAAGTTTTTTCTATAAAGTGATAAGAAAATATACATCATCTGACACAGGAACATCTTTTTGACAACTATCTAGCATAAAACCACTTTAATAAAAACAATCTCATATCAGAGATGTACACCAATCTTGTTCTTAGTCTGGTCTTGGAAACAAGGGAGACGTCGATTGAACACAAATATGTACTAAACTTGAACAATTCACTTGGAAAAAAGTATGATAATCTGAAATATTAATTGAATATAGACATTAATATGTAAGAAAATATAGATTTAGATTAACTAGAACAAAATTAAAAGCTATATCAATAAAATTCAAGGTGTTTTGATATAATTGCTATACTTTGACAAATATATTTATCTCAGCATTCCCCTTTAGCTGTCAGGTAACTTTTCTTGACTGAAATGTACATGTCATGGATTCTGTAACGTCAATTATAAACACAAATGTTAAATAACAAAATCTTAGGTGCAAACAGCTGTTTTATTTCCAAATAACCTTTGCAGGGACTATTCATGGAAAGACATTCAATATGCAGTGTGGGCTGAATATCTAGTCACCAAAGTCATCCTCAACGAGATGATGAATTATCAAAGACAACTTCAGAAATGATCAATCATATAATATTGATTATACAACAAAAAGTTTGGTCTTTTCAACTGAAACAGATCTTGATATTTACACAAGTGACTTGCCTAAATCTGAATTCCAAAAGCGATTTACTTTGTTCATATGCAAGATAATGATAAATGAATGGAACTTTATCTACCCTGTTCTGATGGTCGTATCCATGACTACTGAAACTGTTACTATGGTGACTATGACTGGGTGCTAGTATGGGAAGCATTCATGACTCGTTATGTGCCCATGGCAACAAGATGGTTTGCACAATAAATTTGTACATAGCAAAAGGTACACATTAAAATGAAGCTGATATGTTGCCAGGCATTCTGGTAGTTTGTGCAATATTGCAATAACATGTCAACAAATCTGGATCATTTGGATAAAAACTGCCTGAGTACTACAGACTTGGATAAAATTGCATGAATATTACAGACTTGATGATGCAAATTACCATCACACCACACACCTTCTTCAACCTGTTCACCCCAGTTCCTTGTGAACAGGTCCACAATCACCATTGACAACAAAGAGTTTGGGCCAAACCATCTTGCTGAAAGGGTTACAGGAATCACACTGTCACTAAGACAATTTAGAACTAGAGAATTCTGCTAAAATGTGCTACACACAAAGACATAAAAACACACTTGAAGACATACCGAAATCTATTCTAAATCACATGATGTGAAAAAACAAAAACATTGGGATGAAAACTGGGATATATCTACTCTGGTACAACATGAAAGACATGAGTGAGTAACACTTGCACTGGAAAAGCAAGGTCAAATTCATCAATTCAACTTTGAAAATTTTTCAACAACAAAACCAAATGTACAATTATACCACCTCTATACTTTTGGAATGATTGTCAATATAGCATCAATCAATTTACTGTAAATATACATTTATACTATACCCTTGAAATTTTTTGAAAAGTGGACATGATATTTACACAGCAACCATAGTGGTTACAAAATGTTAAAAAGGCACTGCTTAGTGTTTATTTGAAAGATACATTATTTTACTCTGACATTTTTCATTCATTCATTCAGGCCGATCTCTATGGTAACATACCTGAAGTATCCTAGAGATAGAGGGGTTCTGACCTGATAGGGATTATGACTACTTCTGTAAAACATGTGAAAATCTGAGCTTCTTGAAATCACATTCCTATTGTCAATACTTTTGATGGCAGCAATTTGGGTGTAGGTGATAATTACACTATACAAAACTCTGACTTGAATTGTCACTGTGTGGGTGTATGTCCTCACATTTTGCTATAGTATGACCTTTGACCTGTAATAATTTGCATAGTCACAGCAGGCTCATAAATCACATCAGATAGGAAAAAAAGAATTAAGGTGCAAAATGTTAATGAGAAGGAAATGAAATTTCTGTTAAAGATCTGAAATGTCAGTGAAAATACATTTCTCTAACGTAAGACTCTGAGGATTACATTACAGAATTTTTTATTGTCTGATTGTTGATCTCAATAGATGAATGAAATAAATAATGAAATATTTCTGCTTTGTCATGGTTTCATTTAAAGGCACAGTAACTCAGCTCCAAGCTGGCATATTACATTTTTTACCCTGACTTACATTGCTTTCCATGACGTTTAACAGCTCATCAGGTCGTACTGACTCTCATAGTGCTACCACAGATCTACATGTACTTGTTAACAAGTAGATCTGTGGTACAACCCCACTGATTTCAGTAGTGGGTTGATTCTACTAACATGAAATATTGATGAAACGATTACATGTCTATCTACTATTTGAAAGATTATGACATGTGGTAAACTAATATCCTATACTCATTTTAAAGCTCATCTTTTGTCTTTTTTTTGATCACCAATTGCAAGAATGGTTAAACCAGATATTGCAGAAATATTTTTGAGTTTCTCTCATAAATAAAAAAGGTGTAAAATGACACAAAAACTTTGTTACATATCGGTTCATTAATTTTGTCTAAAAGGAAATCTTTGTATCCAGTGATAAAAAAGAATTTCATTGTAAAATTATCAATAAAGTAGCTACATGCAGGTTAAAAACATTACTATTTTAATTTATACCTTATGAATAATTAATTACAAACTCTCTCTCACCATACTTCAATCAAATCGTATTGCTGGTATAGGGATGGATCTATGTTTGGCGCAATCGTAGTGCAGTTTGCGGACTTTAAAAATTATTTCATAAGCTACAGCTGCTCTAAGTAAATTCTATAGAAACTAAATTTCTAAGAACAAAAGGCATATATGGACCTATATCACTTTTAAATCAAGTATGTTACTTTTGGAGATTTTTTTTAGTAGGCTCTAGGTTTTTTTATTTTTAGATGCTTGGTGCGACGGTATTTAATATGTTTTGGTGATCACAGACTGAAGATGTGATGATGTGAATTTCTTTCATGGAAGCACAATTTTGATAAAACAGATACATAGCAATATTTGCATAGTGTTAGTGATATTTGACCTGGAATTTTGGAAGTCTACCATTTACTGTTTGGTAATACCATACACTTGTAACTTTTTCTTTGATTCAGGGCACATACCATCACTATTGGGAGGTTGCTAAACTCAGCTTTGGGTGCCATACTGCTGACATACATGTACAAATCTGCAATATTAAAATGGTGTTGCTGACATTCAAAGCCGCTGTATTAAAGCCGCTGTATTAGTGCAACAATGTCTCACAACCAGCATACTCTTTTAGTACTGTTTGGGAAATGGGGAAAATACCGCCTCATAGGGTTGGGAGACTTTCTGTAACATTGGGTTTGCAAACACGCCCTCTACAGGCCAGCTCAGCTGTTACTTTTGACATAGTGTCAATTTTCTGTAATTTGAAAGAGACTTCTTTGTGAAGACATAACACTGCTCCTAAAGTACACACTTTGTAATTTGTTTACAGATCAGTGTACGTCAATACATTGTCCATTCTCGCAAGCCAGAGCATAATTTCTGCTCCGCTGACCCATGCAAAAATCTTAACAGGTTGCGCTTAGCTGTTGCCGTAAAGAGGTGCGTGGTTTACGACGATGTACATTGTCCTTATGAACTTACTCCTGTTAACACACAAATTCACTTTAAAGAGATCTATAATATCAATTTTCCATAAATAAAGTATGTCTGTAAGCCAAATACTGGGTATCTTAACACAGATCTTGCATATCAAGTATATCATTATATTCAGATGTTTGCGCTATTAACACACATGGATCTCTTGTGCCACACATGAATGGACTGAACCACTTCAATCTACGACACACTGCAACCAACAACAAAACATCTACAAAGTTACAATGCAACACCCTTTACCATTCATGCAAAATGGAATGATCCAACTGAATTCCATTGACTCATCCAATTGGAAAAGAAAAACACATCATTATATAATGTATTCACTATTTACAGAGACATGACAAGCGTATATATATATGTATTGATATATATATACACCTCACACAATGTACAATAATAAATAATTTCCCATTTGGTAGCTGTAAAATTCAAGGTATCTAACATTACTGTAAATAAATCTAAAAATCAGTAACTTTTAATACAATCTAAAAGGGGACTACCTGGCAGTAAAACATAAATGGCTCCCTAAGTAGCTAAAAATAAGGCACTAGTTTATCCCCTTATTTGCCAATAGAATTGATACTCCCTAAGTGGCTGAAAAACATATCCTTACTCCTTAGGTTGCTAATAAAATAAAACTTGCTTGCTAGGTTGTCATTAAAACACAGCTTCTCCAGGGCTGTAGAGTTGAGAAAATTCATATAAAATCTGCATAGGCTTGGTAGGAAAACTTTCGCAAAAGGTTCAAATTATTTGCATATCAACTCTGCCTGGGCTGTAACTGGAGTTTCATTGCTTCGCTTTAGATATGTTGCATATTCAGGTTCTACGGGCAGCACAGGATTTTATTTCTTGCTTGGTTCCGTTATACTGATCTTTACAAACAATGTTGCAGGACCCATACTGTCACCAGTCTTTGATAGTAGTGGTACGTGATGGTAACCTGTCAAAAAGACACAACAAAGCAGTGCAGTGGTGTGAAATTCTTCAGTGAAATACAGAATACAATGAATATCTTACTGGTGTGACCATGTTAGACTCAACAATGTGGCCACTAACTTTACAAAACACATATCCAACACAGCACTATTTATTCTCATTACTTCAAAAGGCATATTAATTCAACAACGATTCCACTCTGGACAATACTGGACAACAGTTGGTTTTACATCCTTCCGTTCATTTTAATCTTTTTCAAATCATACATATAAATATTATCTCAATTGTTTTGTATTTCAAACATACAATAACATTTCTCTTGACAATTTCCAAGAAATCAAAGCATACACATACAAACATACTGCGATGTCACCCTGAATCAACATTTCGTAATTGTTTTCACATCATTTATCATTACTGTTTCTCTAAGTCGTTCACAGAATGTTATTTCCTGTCAAATAAGCCGCGATGTCATCCAAATAAACATTTCGTCACACTTGTCTTCAAATGATCATCGCAATTTCACATGTGCCCATTATATTCTTTTATAAATCACACCACATGAATTTGCAAAGTAGTTTCAATGTACACATGGATTTGACATCTGTCATGTACAAAGACAGCAATGCTTACCTTGTTGCATGCTACTCAATGGCAATGTGTACTGTCCAATGAAGTCATTAGCACTGGTCTTATCATAGTCTCTCACCATAAACCTCACTATACACAACTCTGGTACATGAATGTCAAACACTTTTGTTTCGTTCCAGTTTGGATTGAAACCTGCAACAGAAATAAACAGTATGAGATATCTGTATGTTGATCTCCACAAGGAGGTGAGGTACAGAGTTATAGGTGACAGAGTTCAAATTTGCAGGTTTTTATTAATGATTTTATTAATGTATTGCTATTTCTGGGTAAGTTGTACATACAATGTTACATTTAGTAAAGTTTGGTTTGAGCAAAAAATTACAATTATTACTGCCATGTCTGTTGTAAAGGGTTAGCAACTTTAACTTTTGATGACTTTTTGACTTTTTTGTTTCTAATGTCAACTGCAGTTTCTTGTTCTACTGCCCAATGCATGTTGAGATACATAGTGTTCAGCTAGCTTGCCAACTCAGCCTGTACATGTCAAGATTGCATTGTTATGGCTGACAAGTGAATTCTGGTCTGCAATGAAATTCAAATATCAACAATAACAGCGCATTAACATGCATAGATGCTGTATTGGAAAGCTATATAGTTGATGTTTCAACTTGTTTGGGGGAGTAGAAAAAGAACTTGGAATTGACCTTAAATAAAAACAGTGAAACTAATTATCAAAAGTTAAAGCTACTGGCCCTTCAACTACATGTAGTTCATAGCAATTTCTGCTTTTAAAGTACAACGCGCTTCGGGGACAGACATACGGATTCTCAAACTTTTACAATTCTTTCCTGATCTACAACTTGTGGTGGCTCATTTTAAAGCTCTTGGTACAGTATAAGAAAAATTTTCACCATTTCAGTTTTTCGAAAATCCAAATTTAATTTTTCTCCATAGAGTTCACACAGGGATGGTGGCCACTTTGAAGTTCAAATATCCGTAAATCTTGAGTAATTTGTTTTCTTAGTACCAAAACTTGCACAGTGACCCCAAAATTTTATTCTTGATTTTGTAGGAGAATGGTTGAAAGATTCATTGAGGAAAATTTGAGCAAAAGTTAAGTTTCTCACTTTCAAGGCGCATACTTCCTTAAGAGACTGCGTTTTTGTCTCATATAGAGCCATTTCCCTGACACCTGCACTGACCATGATCACATGGCAAGCTCTCCCTCCCTAACTTTTGTCATGAATTTAAATTCTTCCAAGAATAATCTATGACCTTCATATGGACTTGGGGTTCAATTTACTGCAACCATAAAATGTACATGAAAATATCATAATCCAATTTCTCAAACGGACAATCAGAAACAATAATTTGATATCAATTCTGATTCCTCCTGATCACAATAATGTACGAGTATTTACCATTGTCGTCAATAATTCTTGTTTTGGCGTCTTTGCAGTCTGCTGGCACTCCATAAACACTGACTTTGACGTAAGGATCAATGATTTCCTTGCTGCCTGGAGGTTTGGGTAACTGCTGGCCACTGATGATCTGCAAAGTTCAAAATCATTATCAATTATGAGTATGGGCTGTATGTCATTAATGATCAGAATGAAAACTGACCAATGTTCAGATATTATTACAGTTATCATTTTATTATTATTATAAGCCTTTATTTAAACTTGATAAACAGTTGAGCCCATGGCTCTTCTCCCAGTGTGTTGAGCAATAAAAAATAATCAACTATAAATGCAGACTAACCAAGGCACTTGTATTGTACAATAGGTTTCCTGCCCTTCAGAATATTCATAGTGTGGAGAATTTATCCCACTTTTTCATTACTTATAAATATACATATACAATATGACATTCATATATATCTGCTATTATGCTTTTTTATTTCAGTTGTAATTACTGTGATTCAAAGGGCAAGAAATTCATTTCATATTCCACAGAACATATCTATCACAAATATAAACATAGTTAACAGACAGACTTTGGTCCGTTTCTTCCCCGTTCGATCACAATTTTCCCTTGTTTTATCAGGTTTTGGAACAAATACTGAAGACACATCACTCACCTTGATGGATAGTCTTTGTTTAATCTTACCGGGTCTCTCAGGATCAAAACTGGCACTCTCTGTGGATGTCAGCAAAAAGTGCATGAAAAAAAAATGTTCATTTATAACATTTTACGCTTTGTATGTTGAGAAACACTGTACAGTGTGTGTCCAGATGACACAAAGCATGATCATATAACTTTAGGCTGTGGAAAGTCAATGAGACATACCAGAATGTTTTCTATGAAACAAACTTTGTATTTTTACACATGCACATACATGCCATTGCATAATATCAAGGCAGCTGAAGGCGCATGGTGACACAGAGCACAAATGTCTGAGTGTATATATATATTGTAGTATGTGCATATAGTAACCTCATATGATCCATAATTTCATATCACAAAGTTCACTTGATTAGATTTCAGCTATTTGCCACATAGTCAGGGCAGTCTTGCATAGAGCCTTATATTTGGTTTCTGGATATTGTCTCTAGTGGTGTCTTATTGTGACAAAGACGCAGGAATATTGATATGTCATTGCAGTTTTACGCAGACTGGGATCAAGTTCATTCTCACCTTTTCTCATGAAGGAAGGCTTGAGTATATATCCACAGTTGCCGTTTTGTTTAAATTTACCAAGGTTAATGTCCATCTCATCTGCAGCAGTCTGGTAGTTCAATGCAACTATCAATGAATCACAGGAGCCAAAAATTACCAATGCTGTACTTTCTGATTATCACATAGTCACATTTCACAACCGTTTCAAAATGCATGTACATGCTGCCTTTCGTTTCACAGGGGAGATCAAATCAGCTGACAAAAATTCAGGAATCACAAGGCAGAATTTGATCAAAAGTACACCAAAGTACCTGATACTGTGTGAGTAATCTTATGGTAGACAAAGTATATAAATTCTGTTTTCTCACTTGAGGGATAACTTACCAATCTGACAGCCGGCATTCCAGAATGGTACAGGATTGTAATTGCTAGAATTTGTTCTCATACCACCAGGGTAGGTACGACTTAGCTGCCATTTGTTGTGGTCTACGTACTGTTTACCTTGCTCTTTGGATAATTCATTGGCTTTGCTCTCTCCGAACGATGACATCTCATAAAATGAATCTACAAAGCAAAGAAATGAATTCATGGTGGCTGTAACACTAAAACTATTGTACTGTATTCACATATGTTATTTAATATTATAATAAGCAGTATTCAATCACTGAATAAGAAATCTTCGGGACAAAAATTCTAACAGTAAATTCACACATAGTTGTATTAAACATGACCACATGTAAAACATGTAATGCAGTTTGTTTTTAATTTCATTTCCGTCACAATATGACATGTTTACAATATAGCAACAACTAGCTAGCAGTATTACTTTTTATGGCAATGACTATATGTATACTGTTACCAGGAGCAACCATGGCCTCTGATAAACACTTGTTGCTAAGTGACTGCTTGATCATGACAATGGTTTCTATGGATACTGTTACATAGGGTAACATGGCCCATAAAGTAATACCTGATGTTCACTGAGAGTCAATTCTTAATCATGATAAGTTTCCAAGGCAACTGTTGCCATGAGCAATCACTACCAATACTGAACTATTTTGAGTTGTTTACATTGAAGAGTCACTGCTTGATTATGAACATTAGTTTATGGTAAATCTTCAAATCATAAAATCTGCTCACAAGAAACACTACCAGTGTGGAGCTCAAGGGGGAGTGAATATTGTATTGGCTGGAATCATCTTTCAATGCATACTTACAGGTGCTCTTTGAGTGTTGGAAATTCTTGAAGCTAACACTCTTACAGAGAACCACAAGATCAGACAAATCTTTATCCAACTTCTGTTTCTCTTTCTGAAAGCAACAACAAACATACCAAAATGGCAATAAAAACCCAATTCAATGTGTTTGGTTATCACCAGACATGAATCAGTACAGGTCAAGCAGTCTTGTAGTCTAGTTCGCTAGTCTTGCAGTCTACTTTGTTAGTCTTGAGGTCTAATTTGCTAGCCTGCAGTCTAGTTTGCCAGTCCTGCAGTCTAGTTTGCCAGTCCTGCAGTCTAGTTTGCTAGTCCTGCAGTCTAGTTTGCTAGTCCTGCAGTCTAATTTGCTAGTCCTGCAGTCTAGTTTGCCAGTCCTGCAGTCTAGTTTGCTAGTCCTGCAGTCTAGTTTGCTAGTCCTGCAGTCTAGTTTGCTAGTCCTGCAGTCTATTTTTCAAGTCCTACAGTCTATTTGCTAGTCTTGCTGTCTAATTTAGTCTTGCAGTTTTCTAGTGCTGCAATCAAGTTTGCCAGTCTCACAGTCTAATTTTCTAGTTTTGCATACCATACATCCTTTACCATACACATATTTTAAATATCCACTGGTCAATCAGAGCATTGGAATGACCAATTGGTTAGTTCAGGCAATTTATCCAGTAATCCTGGATATTAGATAATTGAACATGACCATCCCTCACTACGCATAAATACGGCTACAGTCATAGACATGTTTAAACTTACCAATTTTTTCTCAGTATACAAGTGACATTTTACTGTTATTGGCTCTATGTTTGCACGGACAGCAAGGTGTTACAATGAAAATGATGAATTTGACAGGAATACATAATATGACTACCATGGACACAGGAAATTTGCGCCGCTACACTGAATCACGGTATACTGGTAGCTTAGATGCTGCAAAATTCTAGCAAGATCCCGTTTGTGTTTACAGTATGTTTGGTACAGTGATTTCACTACATTTTGGCATTCAAGGGGTAAAAAGATGACATTGCCAGAAAACCACATTGTGGCGATGAGTTTGACAAAGTCTTCATAAGATTAACTATCAGAGCAGAGTGGTCTGACTGGTTGTTAGCTTAGATATAGTATGATCACAGTGTACTGGTATCTCTGAACACTCAAGATTTCCAACCTTAGGTAATGGAGGGATTTCTGTAAATATCTATACATCAGTTTATTTCTAAATACATGTAAAGTCACAAGATTACTCTAAAGGATCACTGGTTTGTCACATTGGTTGAGACAGCACACTGATACATACCAGGACTGGAATTTATCCTCAGAACACCTTACCTTCTTAGATTCTTTCTTGACCTCTTCAGCCTCAATATCTGCTGCTTCGTCTTCATCGCTGACATCACCGTCATCATTGCTGTCTGCTTTCAGCTTCTTACCCTGATCAAAGAAATTATTCAAGGGATTTTTTTAGAATTTTTTATGACATAACTGAAATTATCAATATCCTTTTAACAAGTTGCAGTACTTGAAACACACAGTAATAGCGACAGATTCACCTCAGCTTAACTTACAACCACAGCATATTACCTATTTACACACATGAATGACAATTATTTGTACAGAGCTGGTCAGTTGGAGACTTGTTTCACTTGAAGATTTATTAGTCATCTTCTTTTCATGTTAGTACACAGACAGTTCAGTTTTGTATTACCTACACGACAGAAAGTATTTATACTCCTGTAAAATTTTATATTCACAAACTGTTTTAGTAGTGTCAACTGAAAATAAATATTACTTGTGGCTTAGCATTTAATATAGAGTGTTTACCAGTGACTGATGAATTTCAAAGTCCTAAAATAACTTTGGCCTGTATTACAGAAGGAATTCATGGACAAATACCAGATATTTGCACTAGGTCACTTTTGAAAACTTATCTTCCCAGTCAAAATGGTACCTGTTCTGATTGTGGTTCAAAAAACTGTAAACCCAGTACCGGTATACTGTCTCCTCTGCACTAACCTACCTACAAATTTATAATTACTTTCCATCTATTCATTGTGTCGGTAACTGGAAGATTTCACCTGCCGGGCATAAACTTCACAAGCCCCAGCTAGTTAGCAGGACGGCATTCATTTCTTACTATACCTACACTGAAACAGAGTTGGGATAGAGCTCCGTATTGAAATACCACAAAGACACTGCATCTACATGACCCATTAAAAAAGTTAAAACTAGTTCTGACATTTTATTACTTTAATGATAAATTTTCAATGATAACCAAGTCGACGAATTACTCTATGGTCCTCATTGGGATTTGTATGTCAGGCACTCGAAAAACCTGATACAACTTCCTTTGACACTGTCATTAATGGTTCAAATTGAATGCTACTGTGTAAAATCAAAACTGTATTATAGGCAAAAAATAATGAGAGTGTTCTAGAAAAATATATAAAATTGGTCTTTCCCGTCCCTATAATGCTCTTTTTACAAGTCCAGTCTTGTCCAGCACTATGAGCAAAACCGATATGGACACTAACATGAATACACCCATGGGTAAAAAGCCAATTTCAGCATTGTTCAGTAACCGTTATAGAAGCAAGCAACATATCCATATGTAGGCATTGATTGTGCTACTGTAAGCAGTGAAACACACGTATGAGTTTTACTCCTAATGCTAGAGCGCCCTCTAGTGAGCAGAATGTTTGTTTCTACAAATCTATTCGGATGTTGTGAAATACTGCACGACTGAAATGACATAATGTGTAAATGAATGAAATCCACGCAGATCAGCACATAGAGGGCACTAATTTTTAAAAATCGGTTAGATTGCACTTAATTTTTATCATCATATTAGAACTGAATGTGTGGAGAGTTTGCTGTAGGGAACACGATTCATTGCAATGTGAATATTTCACCATGAAAACAAATCATACAAGAGGCCTGTGTCATGGTGTAATACCATACATATCTATTTGATAACATAGCAAAAAATTGGTAATTGCATGGTCAAAAAATCTTCTGTTTGGTACGAGACTTTTAGTACAATACACGTAAAGTCATCTACATCATATTGATCTATTTTCAGTGATCAAGTCTGAAATTCTTGAAATACTAAGTCTTTCTAAAACACTGACACAGTCATATATATATCAAGTATGTACACACTCACTTTCTTGTGTTTTCAGATGAGAAACCAATAAGAAAGTCAAAAAGGGCAACAAACCAAACATAAACAATCAACATGCATATTCAAAGAACAGATCAGAATAAACACACAATATCAATTCCCATGAGCTCATCTTTCACATCTTTAGTCTTTTCTCTAAAGCTTTTAACAAATTTTAAAAAGCTAAAGATCCAATAAAATTTGTATGTACCATTCTATGTGTGTACCACAAAATTTCTATATCATGGCGTTGATCTGAGGTGTGCCAATGGTGTGATCCGTGGGTTTGGTTTGAAGAACTTCATATTTTGTTATTGCATGCACATTACAATACATGATATCGGTTGTAGTGAGGTGCTAGTGTTTAATTTCACACAATTAATGACTGATAACGATATATATTCCTGATTGTAGTTAGGGATGTGTGAACTCAATGTTAGCCATGACGACTGTGTTACTACATGTATGGTCATGATTTCATGCAAAATGATGGACCCTCCAGGAGGGACAGTGGACCCTCCAGGAGGGAGAGTGGGAACACACAGGCTTATCATTCACTATCAGGTGGGAACACCTACCCTTGGTTTGCCAAAACCTCCCATCTAAAGAATAAAAGAACATAAACATGCACCATGGGACATAAATTACAAGACAAAACCAACAATGACAATTACCATAAATATGTAAACATTCATTCCAAGCATGTTTTAGGAGACACAAAGTGCATGCATGCTTGTGACAAACTTTCCTTAGGTTTTTGATGCAGAACTACAGACATTCATGATGGTACGATTTCAGGTGTGTAAAATTCTGAATAATAAATATAATAATAAAAAAACAAACAACATAAACAAGACAAGAATCAGTAAAGTAACTTGTAATATGACAGCTGCTCAATATTTATATATTAAGATTTGTAACATAGTGAGAATGTGAATTGTAAATGCTTGTATTGAAGAAACAAGACAAAATTGGAAATGTAGCTAAATCTGAATATGCAAATTAATCTTTCAGTGTGATATGTTTACAATACAAACAATAGACAACAAACAAAGCAATTACAGCGTCACAGTTAGTACACATCTATATACTGACAGTATATTGTCACAATGTGTCCATGTTTATGAATATTGTTTAATCCAGTTTGTATATTGACTATAATTATATTACCATGGCATAACAATTTGTAAACAATAATTTTGAAAACAGTGGAGTGATCCTACACAGTTGTTGTGGTAGCGGCTGTCCATTTTAGTCAATGATATCTGAATTAAAGTTCTGAGAATTACAGTGCGTGAGTACATGCAGTTTTATATGGATTAGAATCTGTTCATATCTGCCACAACACTGCATGCATCACATATTCTCTACCCGTCCTGGTCTTAATAAAAATCTTCTGGCAAAATTTCTTTCTCTCATTCTGACTTTAAGAAACAGTAAAGTATGTCTGTATTATAACTTCATAGAACAATGAAAAATTTATATCGGTTGACATAGAAACTAACACCCTGTGTTATTCTACCTATTAATGAGGACCTATAGTATCCTTGGTACTTTAACAGCTGAAATGCAAATACCTGACTGCACCTATAATCTTCAAAAGTTATTGGTTTGAGGAGAAACAAAATGTTTTTATCAAGGCACATAGCAAAAACACATCAGCACAAAGCCATATAAAAGTTATGTCTCCAATGCCAATGGCTATGGCCTGTAAATTATTTCTACTTGCTATTGTTCTACAAGTCAGTCACTAACACTGGAATCTCTGTATTCTATAATTTGACCACATTTCAAAAGGTTCATATTTGCAGGACAGAAATGTGAGATATTACTTTGCAACATCCCATGGACGTAATCAATCAAACTGTTACACAGTTTCATTCAAAAAGGTTGATACATACCTTAACAAGGATCTTGCCCTTTAATTGTTCCGGAGATGGCAAAGCCTTCATATCTGCTGTCACAGGATCCGTGTACAGCTTGTCTATGTTGACAAAGGTTTATACAAAATATGCGTTTATTACTGTAATGTTTGGAAAGCATTACACTTTATAAGAAGAAGCACATTTATAGTAAACTGAATTCACATGACATAATTAAATGTTATGGAGAAACTTACCCCTTCAAGTTGACAACAAATTTTTTATGTTGATTTGGCTATCTAGTTACGAGTGCATAAAATTTAAAAACAATTTTTTTTTGCATGCTAAAATTACTGTACAAAAATGCCCCTGCCACGACATAACATTAAGCATGGTGCAAAACAAATGATACCTACATGTATAGTGTCAGTCAAAAAAGTTGGCTGTCTATTTTTCTCGAGCCATATATGGTGAAAACTATCATTAAATTCATAAAATCCATCATACCATTACATTAATGATGTCATCAATATATTCATTTACATGAAAGGCATTATCTTATATTGTGACAAATACCAATGAACTAAGGAAATACAAACCTCCAAATATGTCCTTCATGTGTGCAGCCATCAACTGCTGCTGGTCAACTGAACAGTGGTTCTCCAAGGATACGATCAGTGGATAACTGCATCAAGAGAAAGAAATAAGATTGAATGCAAGTTTAAGAACATGAGATTATTACAAAAATACCACAAAGGATGCATGAGAATATTGGTACAGCGTATCGCCCAACATGAAGCGAAGCGCATGCATCGTTTCTTATTTTGTGATAACCTTATTATAATACATCTTACATTCGTGGCTGAGGCATCAATTGGGCAAGGTATTGGCTTTTTTAATGCAAGTTAACAATATTTCTCGGATTTATTGTACAAGTATGGAACGCTATCTGTATGCACTTCTCGCTTATAGCCTCAGAATATTACACGCACAGGGCGTGAGACACATTCCTGCAATTGTCCCATGGGTCCCTTAAAACTGTTAAACAGTGAATGTGCAGATGCAGCTGCCGAAAGCACTGTACATGGGGTTTGGTGGAGGATGCCTTGAAACGGTAAATGTTATATGGAAAGGACGTTCTGTGCAGTTTTTAAGTACATGCAAAATTCTATTGTTCTCAATGATAAATGAACAAAAATAGATATGACATGCTATGTGTAAACTGCTATGATAATTGCCATCCTTGCAGTCTCTATAGTATGTAATTCTGTTGAGAACACAATACTCAGCTGGTAAATTACATGTACCAGTATTTGTGATACCAAAGTCTAATATTGAGTAGCCTACTATATTGAATAGCTACATGTTATGAAAGGTACTGTGCCTTAAAAATTTCCAGCATTTTTGAGTTAAATACTGGTTTTCTTTTTATATGGAATCAAATATTATGAGTATGTGGAGGCAAATGACTTGGCAGCATACACATTTTAATAATTTTAAACGTGTTTTAGAAAATTTCATTAATGAATAAATTGTTTTATCGATCAAAGAAAATTATACTTTCTGCCTATCAAATCATCTCACACATCTCAAATCCACCAATTTTCTGCCTACATTGTTATGAAAAGCCTCTAAACCCAGCAGGATATAGAGGTATAGGAGAGCACACCTAGAGTCAAATTCATACACACCATTTGTTTTTATCAAACTTCCCTGTGCACTCAGTAAGTATACCGGTACATTGAACTTCTTTATAAAAGACATTCAGAATACTCAATATGAGAAAGGCTGTCTATCTGCTATTGACAGTCTAGGACCAAATAACAAAAGAACACGTCAAGATTACTATTTTCCTTTCCTTTTCATTGAAAGCATTTGGGTTAGAGTGAAGCACAATCGTCAAATCGTCTGAATGTTATGAATTGTTTACAGTCACCAAGGAAAAGAAAGGTGCCACCCTTGACACCATTCTTGTTTGGAAAAGAAGACAGCAATGGTTCTAACACTCAGACTTTCATTGAAATATGGAGGTCACAATGCTGATCCGTCCCGGCACCAGTCTTTCAATCTACACATACATGACTTGATAAGAACTGACTGACAACAATGCTATTGTTTGCACAGCAATACAATACCAGTATCTGCATGAATAATCTTGGTGCTCCCTAAACCAAATGATATCTGTCAACTTGTATTCACAATTTTTTGCTGCCGAACTACAAAAGTATTCATGTTTGACCTAATCCGCTGATTGACACAATTTTTTGTTGCTGAAGTACAAAGTATTCATGTTTGACCTAATCCGCTGATTGAGTGCTGTTTTGAAAAATTAATGTTTATACAGTGAAAGAAGAATAAAGGTTTGGACAGAGAGAATGTGTTCATTTTGATAAGCAAGAAATAACAATATTTTCACAAGTTACATCTTGTCTCCTTAAACATGGTGAAATGACAAAGTTGACTATACACCCCTCCAGGATACAGTGTAAGACTGCACATGTACATGAAGTTTTCTCATGTAATAATCTCTTACTCACTACAATAGTCAGACATAAAGTGATCCACTTATTGGAAAAATAATACAAAATTAGAAAGCAAATATTACAAATGAGACTGTAACATCAAAGCATATGTGAAATTATTTTTCTCCAATGTAGAGGTCACAGTGTTAGCCAAGGAGAAATGCAAATGTGCAGGCTTACAACAGGTGGTCAGGTATTAAACAACGACATAATATGATACAGCTGTCATTTAACACTGCATATCCATGTATGGCTATAAGCATTAACCTTCAGTGTTGATTATAAATATCAGTGAAGGTACACTAGAAACAGAAATGGTATTGATTATTTTTGCTGGCATGAGGTCACTATACTTCCGTGCTATTTTGTCGATGCCTTCATTATCAACTGTATGACAGGTGACATTTGTTTACAGGTCAGAGTTGAGTGATGGATCAGTGTCTAGCCTCAATGAAGTATACATAACATTCACATGTAAGATAGCATTACCATATCATCACTCCAAAATCTAACACAGTGGTGGAGATACTTGTGTATCTAAACATGTCAAACACTGCTACAATGTCAGACTGAGACAGAGGTGCTATAGCTTCTACACCATCTGTATGATATGTGCCACAATAATATTACAAACACACTGATCACATGTGCCTTAAACAATGTCTGCATCACTTTGTTTAGTTTTTCTTTGCAATGTTTGTTTTGAACGAAATGTTTTGAAAAGTTGAAGTCATGAAGAAAAACAAAGTCATGAAGATACCTGGTAACTTAGACAATGTATTGTCACTACTATTTCACCATTTTTGCAGAGAAATTCTTGAATCATGGATACAATAGACTAAAATACTTGTGAAGTCAGTTTTCAGTGTTGTTTTCTAGAAATCTTTCAAAACAGACTTTTACATTCCCATTATTTTAAACAGTTTGGCGGTCCTACATTTGGAGGGGGTGTTATTGGTTGAAATAAAGTTTAAGATACCTATGTATCTAGAAACTGCAAAATCCTCCAAAGAACCAACATCTGAGATAATGATGTTCAGTTTACAAAGGTTTGTTTTTTGTCTGTTGTATGGGTGGATTTGACCTTGTACGACCTCAAAGTTTCAAGGGCCAAAATAATTGTGTCCTGTCTAAGCAGTGCATTAACATAAATTAAACCTGATACGTAAACTTTCAATGGAGTGTACTAAGGTGTGCTATTTCTGCAAGAAGTGTACAATTACACATCTGCAACAGAAAGGACCCAGGTCTGCATACAATTCTGAGTCTGGCCTTGAAATGAATGCATTAGCATACTGGTTGGTATTTGCATAAATGGACATCATACCAGGTACTATTTAAAGAGATAAGACAGCCAATTACAATTGATTTTATAAGGCTGTACACACCTACAAGATTGAAGCAAGACCCTATATGGCATCTATTCCCCTGAAATTTTCATTGAGACTTCAAAAATCATGAGCATGTAACATCTCTCATGTTGAATTTAAAACTATTCTACAGTAGCTGTGTAAAACTGTGTAGCTATGTCATCCATTTTAATTAAACACCTGGGTTTTACTTTTGGTGGATTTCATGATTCTCTTGTATCTATGTACGTAGTCAAGAATTGCACAAATATTTTGGTTTCAATGTTTCCTACACTGAATATCACAACAAGGAATCATTCTATTGTTACAAAAGTGACATTATGGTATACTGGGCAATGCTAATCATGTACTTGTGTATACATCAATTATATTCAAAAGTAACACGTCTATAATTGAAAGACACAGACAATTATCTGTTTTTGAAGTGCATACATGGAACAAGGAACATAATTACTGCTTTTCACAAAGTTTGTACTGTGTACAATCACTCACAGGTCAATATTTCACACATGAAATCACATCAATATAATTCAATGATATTTCATTAGCCTCACAACTATTTATATCATAATACTATAATAGGCTTTAAGAATTTAATCCATAATTGCCGTTTTATAATACAAACTCTGCAAGCTACAAATTAAAACAACTGTTACACTTAACAATTTTATAAATAATGATTTCAATTCTAGCACATATGGTCTAGCATGTCGATTTAAAGAAAGATCTGAATTGGACAACTTCCACTGCGACTTGCCATGTATTTTTTCATTGGTATTTTGTCTTTAGTTGTCATGGTACCAAGTTCAAAGGTCACCCACCACTCACTATATCACAATCAGTATTACATCTGATCACAACTTATTACTTATCTGCATGACAACAGTCTCTTTCTGATCAAATCTGTCAAATCTCTATGTCAGATCTGTGCCAGACATTAATAAATGAGGGTCACCGATAAATGTGAAATATTTACTCCCGGCAACCTCCAAGAAAATGACATTTTAACATGGTGACTTTTGCATTTAATGCTATCTTTTATAACAATGCTGGGTAAAAGCAACCTACGCTATACAGCTATAACACTGTATGTAGAACAGATGTGTTCTATTTCTGTGTGATTTGTAACAATGATTTGACATAGAGGCCAGCTATTTCTGTCATATTGATAGCCATTCTCTGTGTACATATGACAAAATTTATGATTTAGAAAAATACATTCATCCTGCAGAGATAAATCTGTGTGCTTTTGATTGTTATTGTGTTCATGTTTGTGCAAATGCCTGTATAGCCAACACATAAAATGTAATGCAACATGTGGAATCACTGCTTCAAACTTTTTTCAAGTTTGACAGAAGATTGGCTGCAAGAGCATGAATTGTACTGCTTCTGGCCATTCTGATATCAGTAGTTAGCAAATTGTCATTGGTATTTAACATAGCTTCATGTGAGTAGCTTCATAGCCACACAAGCACTGTCTGTCCAATAAAAGTAGCATAGCTGAGCCACATGTAAGTACTAACCTCTTGACAAACTTATAGTAGCATTATAGCAAAACTTCTTGTGTGGCCTAAATTGTTGGTATCTTATTAATTAAGGTAGTATGCACCTCGAAAGTGAAAGACAAACTTTTGTGCAAACTTTTGCCAATGAAACTTTAAGCTGGTCTCTTTAAAAATCAAATAAAAAATCCAGGGTCACGGTGCAAATTTTGGTACTTAGAGAAACAAATTATCAAATATCTATCAATATTTGAAATTCAAAATGGCTGCCATCCCTGCGTTATCTCTAGGGGGAAAATAAAATTCCAAATTTCAAAAAACCTACGCTGAGAAAATTTTTTTTTAACTCCATAATCTTCAAAATGAACCCCTGAAAATGATAGGTCACAGGAATATTGTAAAAGTTTGAGAGTCTGAATATCTGTCCTCGAGGCAAATTCTGCCTTAACATGATAGAACATCTCAACTTGAATTTGTTAAGTACCAGTGATATGATCACCATACATGAAGAAATATTTAAATAACTTACTCTGATGTAGCAAAAGCATAGGCATCAATTGCTTCAATGGCAGCCCTGAACTTGATCTTGGAGGTCAAGGTATGACCATGGTAGATGATTGGGTCACCATCAGACCCATCCCAACAATCCACTGTAGGACAGAAAATATAATAAATATATGATCCAGCGCATTGGTAGCAAGGAGAGAGATATTTAACGTAGGGTATGGATGTTTTTTAAAGGGACAAAGTCGGCCATTTTTCATGAATTTTTGTTTGATACGAGATACTACTTATATTGTTTGACATGTTGAAAGATACTGAATGAATGGGTGACCATGCATATATTTGACCCCAGTTTCAGACACAATCAATGAAAACCAATGTGAATAAATGGTTCATTCATTTTCGCGATGGTTTCGTGTATCATGTCTAAAACTGGGGTCAAATATATGCATGGTTACCCATTCATTCTGTATCTTTCAACATGTCAAACAGTATAAGTAGTATCTCGTATCAAACAAACTTTATGAAAAATGGCCGACTTTGTCCCTTTAAGGATGAAAGGATTCATTGTGTATTATTGATGTACAGTGAATGCATGTTTTGATGACTGTCACACAGCAATTTAAGATTTTATGAATATCGGTCCAACAGGTAAAATTACTTTTCTTCACAAAGTAAGTCTCGTCTTGATGTAAGTCAGACATTGTTCGAGCTTTGATGACACAAGAACGTGTCCGAAAACAAAACCATGAGTTTTGCATAAAAGAATAAATAACACAAACTTTTATCCAATTCATTGCTAAAAATATTACAGAATGAAAATAGTTAAATTAGTGCAATTAGACCTTTATACACTGTTTAGGCACATAAAAAAGTTACGATTGTTTATTTATTGCAGAGAAATCTTGAATTCAAAATAGCAAGATACAGGGAAATCAGGAATTCAAAATATCAAGATATAGAGACTGATGTCATACACTACATGTGTGTTCATGGAATCTTGCACTTAAAGGCCTAGTCCTCCATCCCCTGGTCTTCTTGTTGCATCGTATTGATGTTTAGTATTTACATTAGTGAAATCAGTGTATTTCCAGATATAGCTGATCAAAAATGCATCTTTAACATTTTTTTCTTTTATCATTCATAGCAAAATGACCTTTGACCTGTATGTGTCTTACATGGGTAAATGCACACACTTACATTCAACACATCTGCAACCTAGCTGTAATGCTCTGATATAGGCTTCAGTGCTGCTAGGTCCTTTCAACTGGTCCTCCAACAAATATCTATAATGGTGAACACATGAATGATAAAAACACTGTTATTTATGACATGATGTTAATGTTATGTTTTGCAAACTCGCCTTGTTTTATTACAGTTATTAATGGCTTACTTTGGAGGCAAGTCTCTCTTTGATGCAAAATCTGAGCAGAAATTAATGTGTTTAAATCTCTTATTGACTCCATTAATTTATCCTGGGAGAAAGGAACAATTTATCAAATGACTGTCAGTACTAGAGCAAGACATGGTTTGGAGGGGAGCATTGTTGATTTAATGATTGTAGAGATGTTTACGGCAGTGTGTTACTTTTATGAAAACAACAAATATTTGCCTTTCCGAGATCCCTTGATAGTTTAATGTCTTTAATTTTACAGCTAAGCCTGTACAGCAACACATAAGGTACCGTTCAGTTTTACGGCCGGGGGGGGCCGGCAAAATCCAGGGGGGGGTCATCATAATTTTGGAATCCGCAAAGGGGGGTCATCGCTTTTTCACTGGTAGGAAAGGGGGGGGGGGGGGGTCACCACATTTTCAAAAAACATAATACCAACAATAAAGTTCACTTTATGCCATGGCCATGATCGACCCTCTTTACCGGCGGGCCGCCTTCGGCAGCCCACTACAATAAATATACATTATGTATTACCCATGACCCTCTTAACGGGCAGACGCCTTTGGCGGCCCACTCCAATTAGGTTTACTTCATGCAATGGCCATGATTGACCCTCTTTAATCAACCATAATTGACTTTATGTAATACCCCACGGCAATCTTACCGTAAAATCCCAATTGAAGCCGCGGCTTGTATTAGAAACATTTTTGAGGGACCCCTGTGATCACGCACTGAATATGGTAATGGCCACGCGCCTTCAGCGGCCCTGTCAAGTAAAGTCTACTTATGCAATAGCCATGATCGACCCTCTTTACCGGCGTGCCACCTTTGGTGGCCCACTAGAATAAAGTTGACTTTACGTAATGGCCCATGACCCTCTTAACCGGAGGGCTGCCTTTGGCGAACCACTCCAATAAAGTTTACTTTATACAATGTCCATGGACATGAGTTGTCTATGGAAATGAAGTTTAAAATTGCCTTACAGTCGTCCTAATTACAGACGTTTCAATGGATGTGGCTGAGAAGTTTGTGCAAGGCATCGAATAAAGTGTGCTGCGTACCGGAGTTCAAATCCAAACCATGCGGGTAAATTTGACATATGGGTTTTGGTTATTTTTCAGGGGGGGGGGGGGTCATCAATTTTTTTCGTCTGACAAAGGGGGGGTCATTTTTTTCACACAAAATGCAGGGGGGTCTATATTTTTTGAACACCGGCGACAAGATTTTGCCGGCCCCCCCCCAGGCCGTAAAAACTGAACGCTCCTAAAGCACAACATAATTGGGCAAGTCACAGTGTTCCTGCCATCATATTATAACAAAGTTGGCCTTGAAATTCTCAAATTGGCTGATGTACAGAAAACATGCAACCCAGTAATGTATTCCATATTGTTTTGCTATTTAAAGCTTCAAAGATTTCTACAATAGTTTATGACCAGACATTTTTCTCAAGAACAAAAGGTATGATGGAAACTTCAATTTCTGCCAAAAATCCTATTCAACTTCACTAATAACCATTATGATTGGTGCAGGAAGCACACATTTCTGGGCTCCTTAATGACCATACAGGTATAAATAAATGCAAAATCAATTTAAATTTAGAAACAATACCAGCAACACATGCAAATGGGTGATGTCCCAGGCACACTGTAGATGCATGTCACATAATGATATACAGTCACTCAATACAGTAGAGAAACCTCTACAAAATCATCTTCAAGACAGATCAATAACTTATTCATGTTTATTTTGAAACACACTTAATTTTCAACTCAGGAAAAATGGAAGTTTGTTGCTAATTGTAGATTCTTAATAGTTGCACTCACATAATCCAGTAAGTTTACCTAGCCTGTAGGCTGTTTGTGTTTCAATGTTAATTAGTCACCTTGAAAAGTGCAAATATTTGGATGCAGGACCATGGACCAAGGTGCAGGTACACAATATCTGGTCAGTGCATCTCAATGATGATAACAGTAATCTCAGTGATCAGAACATTTACAGTAACTGTGTCTTCAGTGGTAATGGGATTGTACTTAAAGATGGCTTGTCAGATAAACCACAATCATAATCACCCTTGAATTTGTTTATTTAAATACTCAGCACTGTAAACAGTCCACTTGACAACCATAGATAATGGCTTGACCTTTGAAAGGTCATGTTTACAGTAATCTACACACTACTACTTGATATAAACAAAAAGTGTTTTTTTCCAATAAATAATCAGACTTTCAACAATTATAAACATGAGGAGACAAACAAACCAAAATATTTGATACATTAAGACAATAATGGCCATATTTTCCACTTATACATCTATATAATTTTGTTTTAGCTTATACAGTATCAAACAATACCTCACAGTACTGACATACTGAAATCTTGTAGATACCTCACAGTACTGAAATCTTGTAGATATCATGATCAGATACTTTTAAGATACTTTTGTTAACAGTGTGTGTGTACATTTTTGACACAATGCATTCACTGGAGTTACTATTCACAAACACTCTGAGGATCTGTAGTTTTTTCTGTTTTAACTTAAGTTGATAATAAAAAATCTCTAACCGTCTTCTTGAAGTTTTCCCTGCACAGATTTAGTAAACTTTTCCAATGCCTGTGTGGCTGTAGAAACATTTTCTGTTTTCAGCATAATGTTTTTTCATCCATTTTTTAAAGTTTCGATATTCTCAATGTAAAAATACCAGAATAGCTACAAAGTCTAGTTCCACTCTCAATGAACAAGTACAGTGTTTGAAAAACTCAGACAAAATAGAACAATAGTGACAACTCTTGATGATTTTGCCATTTGTCTACAAAATAAAACTACATTTTCTAATTCTTCCCTGGCCTTTACAGTATATTCAAATTTGTAGTATTTAACCTTGAAAAGACAATGCATGATATAAAATAGAGTTATTTTTGATAGCTGAATTTGAGTATGGAGTACATATCAATCTATAATAATAAAAATATTGGTCATTTCACACATACATTCAAGCAATTACCAGGCACATGACACAATTTTATGAGTAGAACAGGGTTATATACTTTACAAAAGGAACAGAAATACCTGAGAATTCATAAAAAGTTAAAAGCTAATGGAGTTGTACCATAAAAAAGTCAAAGATCTGAATTTACATTATGACTGATGAACCATTTCAATGAACCCTTTGGTCAGTAAAGCACAAGGTTGGTATAATTGTAAGTGAATCAACTGGGTTGATATCCAAAGCTCACAAACTGAGCAATACAAGTTTGTTGTAACAGTGTAAAGGATTAATAATTTTTTACTTACGTGTTGTGAGAGGAAGCAATGAAGTAATGAGACAGTGGTTGATTCATGTCTTGATAGATTTTATCATGGTATGGATTCATCAACATGCCATTGGGACCCATCATAAATAGATTGAAACCTACAATACATTATGGAAAAACAGTGATGATAGTATTGACAGCAATTCTGATGCAACTTTGCTTTACAACTTTATTAAAGATAGTTAGACATTCATACAGATACTAGCCCAGTGCAGCCATAACAATGAACACTCAGGTATATAGATGGCTAGTCTGTAATTGTGGTATGTGTGCTACGCAGTTGCTGCAACTGTATCTACAGTAGTGAATCAACTCTGGTTTTCAGTGCAGCCATACACTGTAGTGACAACTCTCATTTACATGGCTAGTCCATTGCTGCAACTGTAGAGTGATCAACTCTGGTAAAACCAAGTTTCCATTTCAAGAATAATCAAAGTTATCACCGATGAAATGTAGTAAACTCTAGATAGAATTTGAAGAGAATGATTTATCATTGATGACACTGCACTTGTAAATTATAAGTAAACATGGAAGTTTGTATGAATTTGTTTGTAATAGGGCTTCTTGCAATTGACATCATTATTCTTTCATTAATATGCAAAAATAAATATTTGTTTGCATTTTTAGATTACAATTTTGGAAATTAAGTATGCAAGAATGATGTAAATACAACTTTGTTGCGACTGCTAGTGTAACAATTAATACTGGAAGAGGTATTTACATCTCAGAGTATGAGCTGCAACAACATCCACGCCCGTATAAAATGACAAAATATGTCCGTATTTCAAGCAACAGTATTTGATGTTGCACTAGCACTCGTGCAGCGCTATAGTTTTGAATACCAAACCTGTAACCGCAAACTTGGCTATTATTAGTACTTACCGTCCAAGCTGAGAACTTGATTTGCCTGACATTCAGGATTTGGTTCATACTTTCCTATGACAGCTTCTGCCCACTTTCCATGCAGCTCTTTACGCTGAACAAAGAAAACATTATGATCATTTTACACTTTAAGTACAAGTATACAGGTTTCCCTGCATGCATAAATAGATAAATGTTTATGTGATATTCACATCCCACCTTACAACCTTAACCTATCCTGTAATAGAACCAGTTCTATATATAACCATAGAACAAATGAAGAATTGCATTTATGCTGTATAGCTCAGGATAGCTTTAGTACACATTCTTTAGGGCGAACAAATCTATGGTCAGAAGTTACAGAATACAGTAAACCCTCGCTCTAACGACCATGCTTGGGGACAGAAAACACGTTCGTTAAAGTGAGAGGTGTTTGTTCAAATGAATGGAATTCGAACCAAGACTAGCCTTCTCAGGGACACGTATGTACGTTATAACCGATAATTCGTACTACTGGTGGTAGTTAGAGCGAGGGATTACTGTATCTGTTTGTTGCATGGTGTTTGGCTTTACAGTCATTTGATGGATGACAGCATGAGAGAAAAAAAACACCTTTACATGAGTAAAAGACAAAATATAGAAACAATTCACTGGATTTATAGACTGGTAGAATTCAATTCAATGAGTTTGGAACTCTCAGACATTCATCAGATTGCTCACATAAATGTGTACATGCATTGATGCTAGCATAGCTAAGCATTAAGCAAAAGCCCTAAGCACCAATACTGACACACAATTTTATACATTACTATTATTTTCCAATCAGTTGCATCACTATATCAGTTTTATTTCAAAACTTGTCTAACTGTTGTTTTGTAAATATATAAAGGTTTGGATACTAGAGAAATACAAAGGTCTTTTATAATGAATTTTTAAACCAGTAAAAGAAGTTGCAAAATTGGCAATTTCGAATCTTTATTGGTAGACATTCCATTCCATGATGCACATAACTGCAGAAACCAGGAAATAATCTGTCATAACTAAGATTTGTCTATTATAAGCATCTTCAAATATGCAGGAACTTTCTCACAATGCATTGCTTTTTCACTAGTATAGAAATAATTTTTGACATCAGATATGGTGTCGTACAGCTGAGAACATCTTTAAAAACTTCAGGGAAGTTTAATTTTTTAACACACTTTCTTTGCATGAAAGTCTTTGTCCACTTGCTCAAGTTTTAATCAACATACATGTAGGTATTTTTTCCACAAAATAGAAGAAATAACAGCTTTCCTTGTAAAGTTGTAAACAAAGAGAAAACTTTTGCATTTTCACAGATTCAGCGTTGAGTTAAATATTGCGCTCATGCACAGAGAGAACAAAGAGCAGTTACTGATATGACAATGCAAAGAGTAATGATAAATTAATACAAGTACATTCTGTAAATTATACCTGACGTCCAGATGCCTGTATGTACAATATTTGTACAGATCAAAGTAAAATGATGAGAAGATTAGAATTAGATGATTCATAAACAATGTTGAAAACTTAATTATTTTTATTTAATTAATTAATTTCTTTGTGTACAAAAGTATGACTTTGCAGGTGTAGTGAGTGATTTCCTGTATTTTTTTGAACATTAATGTCAAGTAATTACCTATTGAATTCAGGAAGAAATTAGCAGAAGATAAGAACTTAGAGAGATAAGTTGTATGTTTGTCATTTTGATTAACAGGAAATATCCATCTATGGTAAGACCCACAATAGCAGAGCATTCCTCCAGACTTGTGCATGATCAACCATTTACAAAATAGTTTGTCCTTGATATATGGTAGTTTCAGAGGGGGAGGGGCCTATGAAGTTTGCTGTGTGCAGATTTACAGCATACATGTACTTTGTAAATTTTCAATGCAAAGGGTTTGTGAAACTACAGTCACTCCACAAAAGACCGTGGTGAAACTTATCGTTGCATATCCCTAAAAAGATTCCATTGTCTAACCACACTGTGAAACTGTTGAACTTTTCCATTGGACAAAGTTGCCATGCTATGTACATTGGTTATTTTTACATACATATATTTCCATTATTTTTGTGTTGGCTGATACAGTGCAAGCCATCCCACATCAGCACTCTATCTACCAAAGCTTGTTGATGTAATGTTTGGCTCATGAAATATACTATACTGTGGAAGGGAGATTTTCATCCCGGCCCAGTATTTGACTTTTCATCTTAAAGATTTATATGAAATCATTTCACACGCCTTCATGCAGACCTAACTTTGCCATTTGTATAACAGGGATATACAGTAATTTGTTGTGAATAAATAGTTTGATAAATATTAATAGGGTTTGATAGCTTAGTTATAATTAGAGATAAAAGTCCCTTGTCATTAGCCCTATATAGTCTACAGTTATGTGACATGCTTCAAAGCTTGTACATTTCAAAGGTAGTTGATTCCATTCAAATCCAGCATTAAAGATACTGTCAATACCCTGTCCACCCCTGAATATATAATGGTCTGTTCTCTATGACTCGACCCAGCCCAACACATCAATCCAGAATTGCATGCGGACATCCTACAGGAAGACAGGCCACCATATTTCAAACCAGTCAATACATGGTCACTCTATTTATAAACACATCTCTGTAACAGCTACACCTATAGCTAGCTGCTATAGGTGTGTCCATACTGAATCAATCTACTTTTCACCATTGACAAATGCTGATGTACTTTTTCACACTACAGGCTACTCAAAGGGTTACCATATTTCAACCTGATTTTGAATACGGGAAAATCTCAGTGACTTCATCATCAACAAAATATTCCACAAATACAATGCCTGCCATTCTATTTTAACACACCATACTGCAACTGTTTCAAAAAAAGCAATGGACACTGTTTTTATACTGGTGATGAAATGTGTATGGTCAACGTTAAAAGTAATGATACAGTGATATTTCTGTCTGTCACATGACTTAGGCTCAGTCAGCTGACAAATATTTTCTAGAAATATCAGTGTACAATAACAACCAATGAGATGATCAAAACCATATGAAGTGCAGTATGTCCATAATATTATGCGATGAATTGAAATTAAAGCCCAATTAGTTGTATATTTTTCCCTTTTGTTTAATAAAAATGCCATCCAATATTTGACAAGATATTTTTGAATCCCATTGTTAAGCCTTTGCAATAGATTATTCGGATTTGGTGTATACTCACTTGCAGCAGCCATTACCTGACAAATGTCAAAAACTACATGGAGTTGTCAAAATCTAAGTTGTGCATCTGTTACCAATGTTTGAAAAACATTATGTGGTCGAACTTCTGTCAGCATTTTCACATAAGTTGATTTTGATATCAAACCATCTTATCACAAAGATGTTAATATATAAAATGAATGGACCTTTACTATAATGGATCATGCTGAGATAACAATTACTGGTATATGACTGGATTATTGAAGCCAAACCTGACTGTTACATTATTTCACAGAAATCATTGGAGGAGAACACTACACATAATGACTTCTTTTAATTGTTGTGTCTTGTTTAGTTTTCCACACAATGTGTGTGTAAGGCTGGGTCAACATTCCATTATCAGGATAATAAAAATAAACTAATATACTGAATATCAAACACCAGTTCTAAATATTTTATGACTGAATATTAAATAATTTGAATGACATTTGACCTAGAAATGTCTGGCTTTTGCTATCGAAGCACTTTCACTGACATTAGGCTTGGCCATCAAATCATCTTTGTTAAATCATCACTGAGGGGTTTGCTTTGAAAATGCAAAAAGCACAAGTTAACAAGTCATCGTTGATGACACAGTCCCCACTTGTTAATGGGTATTTTGATTACATGTCCTCAGAAAGGATAGAGTCCTCTTCATTAATTAGGTCTGTGATAAAAATACTTTGATACAGATGGCGCTCAATGGCCAAGAATGAGTTCCATGGTGATGAAAACATAAAACCAATGTAGGCCACCATCCTAAAGTTCAGAAAATGAGTCAACTAGGAATTAATCAACAGGATGTTGCAAAACATTTTTGCATACAATTCTAACACTTGACAGATTATCACTGGTACCATATTTGAGACATGCCCAAGTTTTGGCTAAGGACAGGAAAAAATTGTAACAAAATGGCTGCCATGCAACCATATTGGATCATATCATGAAACAAATTGACATACATATGTATGACATAGGTTAATGTCCTTGTACCAACTTTGAATAAAATCGGTTGAGATATGCCCGAGAGTATATGAAAAATCGTAACAAAATGGCCGCAAGGCAGCCATATTGGATCGTATCACATAACAAATTGACATGCATATGTATAACATTAGTCAATCTCCTTGTACCAACTTTGAATAAAATCGGTTGAAACATATCTGAGTTATGGCTCTGTACATGAAAACATCGTAATAAAATGGCTGCCTAGCGGCCATATTGGATCGTATCACATAACAAATTGACGTATATATCTATGACATAGGTCAATGTCCTTGTACCAACTTTGAATAAAATCGGTTGAAACATGTCTGAGTTATGGCTCTGTATATGAACAAATTGTAATAAAATGGCCACACAGCAGCCATATTAGATCGTATCACAAAACAAATTGACATGCATATCTATGACATTGGTCAATGTCCTTGTACCAACTTTGAATAAAATCGGTTAAAACATGTCTGAATTATGGCTCTGTATATGAAAAAATTGTAATAAAATGGCCGTCTGGCAGCCATATTGGATTGTATCACAAAACAAATTGACATGCATATCTATGACATTGGTCATTGTTCTTGTACCAACTTTGAATAAAATCGGTTGAAACATGTCTGAGTTATGGCTCTGTACATGAAAAAATCGTAATAAAATGGCCACACAGCAGCCATATTGGATCGTATCACAAAACAAATTGACGTGCATATCTATGACATTGGTCAATGTCCTTGTAGCAAGTTTGAATAAAATCGGTTGAAACATGTCTGAGTTATGGCTCTGTACATGAAAAAATCATAATAAAATGGCCGCCTGGCGGCCATATTGGATCGTATCACAAAACAAATTGACGTGCATATCTATGACATTAGTCAATGTCCTTGTACCAACTTTGAATAAAATCGGTTGAAACATGTCTGAGTTATGGCTCTATACATGAAAAAATCGTAATAAAATGGCCGCCTGGCGGCCATATTGGATCGTATCACAAAACAAATTGACGTGCATATCTATGACATTGGTCAATGTCCTTGTACCAACTTTGAATAAAATCGGTTGAAACATGTCTGAGTACGGCTCTGTACATGAAAAAATCATAATAAAATGGCCGCCTGGCGCCATATTGGATCGTATCACAAAACAAATCGACGTGCATCTGTATGACATATGTAGTAATCCTTGTACCAAGTTTGAATGAAATCGCTTCTTGCATCTCTGAGATATCTGCGTGAACGGACGGACGCACGCACGCACGCACGCACGCACGCACGCACGCACGCACGGACGCACGCACGGACATGACCAAACCTATAAGTCCCCCCGGACGGTGTCCGTGGGGACTAAAAACATTCCAATAATACTGCTAGCTGTCACACTGCAGTTAATAACTTACCCTCTGTTCAGTCTGCATAAATGTCAGGAATTCTTCAGCCTCCCAATAATCATCATCCCCAGAGTATCTGACAAAATTTGAAAAAAAAAAATTGAGTCCATTTTGATGCCTTTCCCTGTCTGGGACAGCTTTCCGTAGAATTTACCTCATGAATACGGTCCAAGGAGTTCTCTCATGTCAAATAAAAAGATTCTACCGGTACTCAAGGTAGAATGCTCATTGGGGCAGATATTCGGACTCTCAAATTTCTACAAGTGTATTACTGATCTACCACTTGTATGGGCTCATTGTAAAGCTATTGGAGTATTAAAGAATATTTCCACTGTTTCTCTTAAAACCGAAAATTTAATTTTTTCATCACAGAACATACTATTACCACTTGAATGGCTACAAATTTTTAATTTAAAATATCAGTACCTCTTTGGTAATTTGTTTCTCTTAGCACCAAAATTTGCACTGTGACCCCAGATTTTTCTTGGTGTTGAAAGAGAATGGTTGAAAATTTCCTTGAGGAGAGATGAGCAAAAGTTGAAGTCTTTCACTTTTGAGGTGTATAATAAAATAGCATAACATGGCATGCGGATCCTCCTAACATTCAGCTGGGTACTGACTGAAGAAAAAGAGACTGATAAAGATACAATTTTAGAACAAAATCAGAGAGAAAGTAAGAGACATACTTGTAAAAGAGAGCGGTAATTTCATCCCTCCTGGTTATCAAGGAGTAAAAACGTACAAACTCCTCCGCATCAAGTTCATTGTCTACCATCTCTCCCGTGTGCTTCCTACTTTTCTGAGTGTCAGCTTCCTGGAAAGATCAATCATCAGAAAGTTTCAAAAGCACTGTTTGCAGTGACTTACTGGGTTGATGTGAGAGTGATTTGATAAACACTAGCTGTGCTGGTCATTTCCCATTCAATGGAATGACAGAATGTGTGCTACAAAGTGATATATGGAAATAAAGTGTGTATGATGATGGTGATGATATTGATGATGATAATGACAATGATGATAATGATGATGATGATGATGATGATGATGATGATGATGATGATGATGATGATGATGATGCCAATGATAGTGGCAGTGGTGATGATGATGATGATGATGATGATGATCACACAATGATGATGGTGCTGCTAGTGGTAATGTTGGCAATGTAATGAAATTGAATTGAGCAACCATCAAACACTACAATGACAATCATGCTAATCACAATGTTATCCAGAGTGTAAAAAACTAAGAAATATAACATATTGTAATGTTAAGAAAACACCTAGCCACCTAATATAGCAAAAGTACAAGTACTAACTACAGGAGACATCCAAGCCAGAACATAAACAAGGAGAATGTCTTGTCCTACCTGGAAGCACTTCCTGACGTGTCGTTTGTCAATTTTCAAATTCATCTGTTTCAGTAACTTGCAGACTTCTTCAAAATCAATGCAGCCATCATTGTTTCTGTCAGCTTTCTGGAAGAACTCTCTGATCCATCTGAGTTTTGTTAAGAAAATGTCTCTTGTAATTCATATGACACATTGCAATGACAATCAATGCAGTATTTCTCAATGAACAAAAAATGTAAAAAAAATCGTCAATCAAAAAGGTTGAAACAAAATTACGGTACGATTTCAGTTAACCATAGAGTGCCAATCAAACTGAGCTGTGTGTGTGACCTATTACATCCAAAGTTTGTTGTTTTTACTTTACTCCATGGAACACGCATACTTTTCATTTCAGTTCCTATTCAAAGGGCCAGTAGCTGTATGTCTTGATATCTTTTCACTACTTTGTTTTTAATGTCAGCTACTACAGTTTCTTATTCTACTCAGCATGTTGAAATACACAGTATTCAGCTTGTCAACTCAGAATGTACATGTGTAAACTGCATTGTTATTGTTGACAATTGAATTCTGATCTGGACTAGAATGCAAATGTAAACAATAACAGTGCATTTTTAACACAATAGATACAGTATTTACATGCAAAATATTTGGTGTTTTAAAGGTAGGGGACTGGATCGTCAGAGGATTATAAAGGTGTCGTAGCCTTTTGTTTTCCATTGAAATTGTAATGTAGTATTAGTAAATTTCCTGGCAAGACAATCTGACGCCTGACACCTGCCTTTAACATGCTTTGGGAAGTAGAACAAGAACTTGCAATTGACATACAAAACATAAATAGTCACAAAATCATCAAAAGTTACAGCTTTGTGATCTCTTGTCCAGTCTATAGCTTGTACATGAACATTAAAGTCTGAAATAAACTTTTAACATATAATAATACCGATACAACCTGTAATAAGACTTTGTACAATTCTTTGAGATTACATGCTAAATTTGAATGAATGAATTGATGAAGATTATTGCAAAATTGAAAAGGTCATTTCACCTTGTCTTGCACAAAAATAGAAGGTTTAAATTATCAATAAGTGCACTTTACACCTAGACTAACAACAGCTGGTCATCCATCCATAATGAACATCAACGTAGAATCTGTTTATACTTAGAATTATAATATCCACTCATCATTATTAAGGGGTATCTTTCATCATTTCTAGTCTATCATAGATATTCCCGGTAATAAGTCATATATGACAAAAATTCACATTGTTTAATACACAGTATCATCCAATATTGGCCCTGCAACTAGTACATAGGTCAAGCTTTGCCATGAGAAAGGGACAAGATCGTTCCAAATTTCCTCAGAAAAGGGAGATCCATGTTTTGTAGGAGGGATATTGTGGGCCAAAGGGTGCTGCATGGTGCTACATCATTGGCTGCTGTGAAGATTTGAAGCAAAAATCTCCAAAACCGGTTTGTACCGGCACAACATTAAACCCAAAACACTTAATTTTTTTACTTATAATCATAGTCAGGCTTATTATGAAGGCTATCACTTGCTTCAAGACAACAAAAAGCAAAGTCACTGTGAAAGTCTTGCTATAATTAGGATTTCCTGTGAGATTTATAAAGAATTACTGCTCAGTCCAAATATAAGACCACATTACATTTAATATCGCACTAATATTCAAGACAGACAAACAGGCCTTGCTTGTGAAAGGACGCCAATGAAAACAGTAATATTCAAAATTAATTTCTATTTTTGAATTACAATACCAGCAGAACACATGCATGATGTGCTGTGTAACAGCTACATGCAAATTGATCTTTCATTTCCACAGGATGCAAAATAACGTCGAATTCTACTTTCAAAATGAAAAGTAGTTTAATATTGTAAAGCTACTGGTCACCACAAGAAATTATATCCACATCGCTTCAAAGTTCTATTCTGAATACATTCAGTAATTTGAATTAGGATTTATTTTATGAAAAGTTAAGCCTTGTCTCTTTTTGCCTCTTATGCTATTATTGGTAAATATTTAACGAAACCTGGGAACAATCCCGAACAATGTATGCAAAGATATACCGCAGCCAGCACAATTGTCTGTCATGGAAATTTTTCTAATTTTGGATCAAGGACCAAATAGTCATGGGCTTTTGCATGCATCTATTATGCCTGCAAAAAATGACTTTTGGAATATTTATTCTGTGCTTCACGACACGTTTAGTCACCAATGTCTCATCTTTACTACCGTACACATTCACATAGCATCTTTGTGGACTGGGTATGCTGTATGTGGACTTGGAAGGACACAAAACAGATGGGTCTATCTTTGGCATTACCCATGAACCATTATTAGTGACCTGTAGTTGGATCGTAAAAGTTTTTTTCATATGCCTTATATGCGCATGGCCACACCGGTATCATGCACTGAAGAAAACACAACCGGGTGGGAATTTGAAATTTACGACCATTTGGGTCAAAATTTGAAAATGGTTTAAAGTTGCATTGAAAACAAATATGAGTTTCATGCCAATTTGTCTACAAAACTAAAACATTTTACAGTGTAAGATGTTCCATTTTGGTCAACAAATTTACTATCACGCAGAAAAAAATGCACAAATATGGGAAAAAATTTGCGGGACAACTTTTTCAGTACATTAACATTGTTTAGGCAAATAGACTGGGTTGTTGTACAGCTAAAACAACTGTACAATTGCAAAGACGCTAAAATTCTCCCAGGTGTTGTAGCATGGTGCTAATATTGGGGCTGATGGTAAATACATACACATGCTGACATTTCTGACAGAATAGCAGACATCTTCATTGTCAAAATAAAGTTAAATGAAGGAGCTAGAGTATTAATAGAAACTGTTACATTGATAAACCTTCAATTGATTATTATCAACTTGCAAATGGTTATTTTCAAGCTTGAATCAGTTATTGTTACACAACGTTAATGAGTAATATTTATCAATGTACAATGGCTTGAAATCTTTGAGCTAATTCCCTTGACATAATTACAACATATCAAATTCAAAAATCCCTTTTGTTGGCCATGGAATGGTAATGAAAGTGAAAGAATTGGTAAAGTTGGTTTCACTTACATCATGACATCACCAGTACCACATGATCATATCGTGAAAGGATTACTACAGAAATATTGAAAACTGGTTCCTCACCAGTTGAAATCTTACAAACATTCATCAGCTTTCATGTTTTGTTTCTTGCTGAAGTTCATGGTCAGATCAAAGGCAATATAATTTTAACTGTGGTTTTTACCCAAACCTTGGTGATAAAATATTATTTTCTTTATTCTTGTGTTGGAAGTTTCTGAAATTTTTGTCAAAAACTTCAGATGAATTTTTTTCTTTAGAATAGAATCAAGAGAACATTCGGAATCAACCCTAATATCAAAAAAAAGAATATAGTCCTGGCTGACATATTAACAGTAATGTTCAATTTGAACAAATCAGACAATGCGATTTCTGAGATAGCATGCAAAAATGACATACCTCAGTTATCTGTCAGGCAAAAACTTGCTTTACAATATCATAAATTGGCATAGACATACTGTAGGGCATGGTAATTACAAGAAAATTCTGAACTTGTCAAATATTTCAGAATCCAGTGTAAAGAACACCTTGGGGGTACCCATAACTTAATTGACCCATTCCACTTTAACTACGAAAAACACAAAATCAATAATATCTAAGAGTTTTTGAAAGCTGAGTTGAAACAGCAGTACAAGGGTTACAGGGTCAAAATAATGTCATGTGTGTTTATGGTACGTTAGTCAATCAAGTACTTTCTTTAATTTTCTATTTTTAATGGGGTGTGACACAGCAAAATGCAGCAAATTTTGGCAAAATAAAGGATTTCTTAATTTCAATTTTCAAAGAGTAAAGTTTAGGGTCATGGTGTTTTCAGTAGGGGAGACAGAGTTACCATAAACACATTTTTCTTTAATTTGGCCAAAGTTCACAACTTCAATATGATAGTGTTTTGATATATGGTATTCAAAGGATATTTATCTCTGTTGGCTTTGACATCAATGTGTTTGGATTGCTTCTTGAGATGTCGAATTCCAGTCACCCACTGAAGTGCGACAGCATCTGACGTGGCAACCAAGTCCACAGTGTCATTGTTATTGCCAATGACCAGAGAGAAACACTGAGCACTGTGGGTGCCCTTGACCTTGGCCGCCTTGAAAGTGTCTGTGGACTTGCCAGTTCTGACTTCCTTGATGTCATTGATGTTAACTGCAAACAAAGAGATACAAAAAACACAGCGTCAGTTCTGATCTGAATTTTTGTATTGTTACATTATTTCAAGTGCAAAAAACACTTGAATTTTTCTTTCTTTTGTGAATTTTCGAGGTCACAAAGTGACTAACATCTATTCATGGCTCACAACACTCCATACTGCGCAGTGCAAAGACCATCATGTACATCATTACAGTGCCATCTTTTGATAAAAAATTATTTTTAGATTTTATTTGTTTCTATATGAACACTTGTCTATGGCAGCACAACAATACTGACAATGCAGTATGATAGCTGACTTATAGGGAGTCATCTGTGTCAATCATACTCTATTCTTCTTCTTTCTTATCAATTTCTTGTCATTCTAGGTATAACATAAATTTATCAATTGGTGAAATTTTTTTTTTTCTGCAATATTTTTCATGTAACAAGTCTTCATGGCACTTGCAGTATGTAATTATACCTTTGTGACATGCATCACACCCAGTACTACAACTATAACACCATTACAGGGGTTTCCAAGGGATTCACCTTAAAAATTATATGGTGCTTATTTACTTGTTGTGATAAATTTATGGTCTACTGGGCATGCAGGGGGAAATGAAAGTTGCATAAAACGGATCTATCCTTAGTAAATGATGTTCTCTACAGCTCTGCTTTAAACTATATCTAACATTTTGTATCATGTAAAAAGATGGATCATTGCACAAGCATTTGCAGAATTTTTCTGATAACTATCAACACCTTTATGAATACTTTTTACAGATAAATATGGTATTTCCGTCATCGTCGATACATAAATACAATTAATGTCTGGTTGAGTATTCAAGTAGGAAAATTATCCAGTTTCTTTCATTAGTGAATCAATCACACTGAAAAAAGTAAACAACTTCCCATTCCTTTGACACTTCTGTTTTGTCTGTCCTACTTTCTAAAAAACAGTAGTGACTTAAAATTTTTTATTACCCGATCAACAGCCGTTAATACTTGTGTGATAGATTATGGATAATTAGCAAAGTTCTTGATGATACTCATGAAAGAAATACATCAAAGGTGTAAAAAAATATGTACCATGTTCATGAGATGAATGATTTACATTATGGAGGTTTTTATAAAAATGTGAATACACATCTGCTTGTATTAGATAAAACTACACATAAGATTTTTCAGGATATGAAACCAAATATTCAGAATAAAATAATAGAAAATATCATATGGTAACAACTACAAATATCAGGTGTAACCCTTTGTCAATGTGCTATACTGATTTTTCGTCTCCTTATCACAATTGTTTTATTATTGAAACATCATTTTCCATAATTTGTTTGTTTTTGAGAACACAGACTCACTGATTGATTGACTGAATTATCATACCCATTTTACAGACATACTAATCACTTTATCGCTGGGTTTTTAATCAAACCTAAGCTATACATGTAGTACAGTGTGTGTTTACATCTTTGTACACCAAAAGAATATGCTGACTTTTTAAAACTGAAAGCAGAATAAATCAACATTTGAAATTTGTGTATCAGATTCTGAGTAAATCAACATTTGAAATTTGTGTATCAGATTCTGATGAACTTCAAAAGCAAACCAACTGATTATTTAAGAGTGTTCCACCCACTGGCTTACACAGATCAGAACGTGATGAATTTTAATTAGTGTCAATTAAAGTGTTGTAATTAATTTTCCAAACCAAAACAAATGTAAATAGGCATAGAATAGCTACCATGACAACTTTAACCCGTTCACCCCCAGTTCCCTGTATACAGGTCCAACTTTACCATAGAAAACAATGGATTTGGGACAAACCATGGTGGTGAAAACTTTAATCTAGCTGGATTTATTAAAATCTGGACAAAATTATTGCATCAACATATACCTGTCCGTCCCATGGTGTACACGTATGCCTTGATAATTTAATTAAATCTCTACAGGCTGTTTGGAGGAAATAGCAAACGATCAAAAGCATACGAAATGTGGCATTTCAGTGGATTTTAAATGCTACATAAAACTGACTGAGATGTAATAGTGAAGGTTTATTTTCCATTATGGATATTAAAATTACAGATAATGATGATAGTCTGTGCAAACTGTGGCACAATGCATCTGGCGGTTATCCAGTATACATATTTATCATATCACAGACTCATAAATAGTAATGTAGCAGATTACAGAGTATTCTAACACAGGTTTATGAAATAACATCTGTAAGTCTACATGGTTCATTATAGAACATCAGCAAATTCACAAAATTTACAACTTATTAAATATTTGCATCTATCGATAAATGAAATTCAACCAGATCAAAGAAGAATTTCATTTTGATTATATAACACTATTCTCCTTTCAATTAATGTAGGGTCTCAATAAAAAATAATAACGTTTTTTAACGCTGTAAAGACTTTCATTACAATTTGGTATGGGATGATCTACAAACTGAGGTCTAATGAATGCATGATCACATCCGTGTATTCATGGAAGTTTTGCTTCAGCTGTGAGATTTCCACTTATGAAACTTGATTCATGACCTTGAATGACTCTAACTTCCCTTGTTATCAAACTCTCCCAGGGCAGGAAACACAACTACAAGGGTTTCTGTTCACCAGTTAGCTTAAAACAGTTACACCCTTTACATCCATGATCCTACATGTATTTCCCAGAAATCTATATGACTAACCCAAATATGCCCCTCTTCAGGGTATACTTGAGTCAAGTGTTAAGAAGCTTTATGCAAGAACTGACAGGTTTTGTTTACAATAACTCAACCCCCCTGTCACTGATTCAAGAGAAAATATGACTTGGAAAGAATGAGATAAAAAGAAAATTCTAAGCTTTACAACAATCAGCATGACAACTTTGTCAGTTAAACAGTCAAAGATAGTCAGTGTACAGTATACTCATTTTTCACTGTAAATTGACTGTTATTTTAAATTTCTTCAAAAGTTGTCTTACCCATAAGAGGGTAAATGTACAAATTCTCCCCACTTCTCTGGCCGCATGGGCAATAAAACCATCTACACTTTGTCTTTCAAACATTTTCCCACACACTGCTTATGGTACACTTTACATAGTTTTGCAACCTAGAAACATTTCTTCAGTCCCCTTGTTTAAAGCTGAACAGTAAACTTGATATGGCAGGAACCCTGATAACCTTTATAGTCTGATATGGAAGTACCGGAAGACCACATGACAAAAATATGACAGCTAGTATTTTAGTACTTCTGACAGAACAACCACTGACTCAATACACACAGATGTGTATTATTATTTCTTCTTTACACACAGGTTAACTCTTCTGTAGACACACCTTAGATTGCTATTTCCAGTCTGATCCATTCAGTGATTTCTAAAGTGCTGAAAAAAGCTCAACACTGATGGCATATTGAAATGATTTTATTAACACATGTAACATCAAGATTTTGAAAACTTAACAAATTTTCTTTATAAAACCAACAAAATTATAAATACACCTGATGACCCTGTAGTTCCATCCGTACATTACTGTCAGTTCGTTGTTCATTGTTGCTGATAGTTCAACTATATACCTGATGTTTGTCCTAAGCTACATGACTGTGTTTATTCAATGTCACTGCACTAGATACAGTAGTAGGCTAAAGCCTATAAACTATAAGCTCCCTTGTCAGTGGTATGTCAAACATATATGACAGGTATCACTACCGTATTTACAAGGTTGACATCCTATACATGTTATTGCTTCTGTTTTTCTATACACATAACTTTTATTGCCAACCTGAAATTCACAGTATTTGATTCACTCCAAAGATGTGTCCCTGCAGTTATTGTTTAGTCACAGATAGAGTACTACCACTACTAGGGTATGCTGTCTTTCAATCACTGAAGAATGGACAGTGAAACATACCCCAACTAAGGTCACATCCATTGATCACTAAGAAGGTATTCCTGTCCCATTTTATTGATCTTGAAGTGACCTTTGTCTGCCCACACAATGTTCTGCGTCCATGAACACAATTTCTGTCTATTTGTCTTACTAAAACTGGCAAGAATTTTTTCAATATACAATTACTTCACTAGGGTAAAATAGTCATGAACAAGGAGGATTATAATATAATAATAGCACTTATGAATATAAATTGTAGGGTCAATAGTTACGGCTTAACCAGTCAGGATGTTATTGACCTAGCAGTTATTATGATTGCAAGGTACACAGGTCAAGTGTGATAGCCACAGGTATGATAAACAGCCTGACACCTGAGGCAAACTGTAAGAATCAGTGGCACTTGCTTTGTTGTGCATACTGCTTTACTTTGATATATAACTCTATGAGTTACACTCCCATATTTAATGTTGTGCTTACTTTGGTATAACTTTGTTTGACATACAAAACAAAAATAGTGAAAAGAATCGTAAAAAGATACAGCTTCTGGGCATTTAAAGCTCTCCATACAGTATGTTTGGATAGAATAAAATTCCTGTTTTCAGCGGTAAGTCAAGAACACATCCGTTAATGGTATTTTTTATATTAGCAAAGGACACTCTAGTGATCTCTTAACTCTGTTAATGTTGGTCATTTATAGCTGAACATGCAGGCACTTGTATTTATGCTCCATAGATGCTGCTTACACTCACAGAATCTGTAACCAGCATAGAGGCTGAGATGCGTGCAAGCAGAGAGAGATAATGCCAGCATATGCTGCAATAATGGTTATTTTAGTCTGGGACTTGTTGATCTGTTTGATGCATAAAACCAGGTGCTGTCTAACACCATTCCATAATGATTCAATTGAATATGTCACAGAATATATGCAATATCTAGAATCTCATTCTTTATGTAAAAGTTTTTGCCTAAAATTTAAAAAAAACTATTTCAAAATATTTTTCTTTGAAATACAATTAAAAATTTTTCTGGTATTTTGTACTAAATTTGTTTATTTTTATTTTGAAATAGTGTTAGGTACAAAATTCCTATTTCATTTCATATTTTAATATTTTCTTAAACTCCCACTCTATTTGATTTCCATAAATTTCAACAAATGTAACCTTCTACCAACATTATACTTTGTGGATGGTTTTTTACTTCTACCGGTATACATACAAATGATACAGTCATTCACGGAGCACTGTCCCCCCACCCCTTTTGCATGCCAATCCTAGATGCCCTATGGATACTTGTTTACAGACCAAAATTTCATAGCTTGAACTTTCTATCGTTTTCTTAGTAAGATATAGTTTCTTGGTCTACTCCTACAATCATGTTGAAATGCCTAGAGTCCTTGTCAACGAAAGTGATATCTGATAATTTTATTGTTGAAAACTGAATTGAATTCTTGACTAGGATTGATTTCTCAACAATAACGATGCATACTGTGCATCGTGTGTAATGTTAGCGAGACTGCTACACTGTATTTACTAAATATTTAGTAAATATTTCAATATAATTTGGGGAAGTGAAAAAGAAAATGTTGATATTTTACAGGAACATCCATAAAATTACTATTAAAAGTTACAGCAAGTATGCTAAGAGTAGTTTCATTAATACATGACAATCACAGGGCAATAAGTTACTTTGTAATACATGATGAAGTGGGCTATTATTGACATAATGTTGTGTATTTAGCGACATTTTATGACTCTGTTCTGACAAATTCTTAGTTTTGTCATTTCCCAATATTTTGGTCACCGTCATAATTGCATCCAATTGAAGTGTTCAAACTACAGTACTGTTGTGTCAAGCAATGTACCGGTATCAACATAAAAAGGAAAATTATGAAAATTCAGCTGTTTTAAACAGCCAGGAAATCATAATGATAGCACATCATAGACAAATGCAACATGAAAGTGTTTATAGTTTAGTTTTTTGATCAAAATGGAAGATTCGAAATCCTGATGCATGGCTTTGAAATGTTTGTTTCATTGCTCTGTTGAAAATCACAATATTCTGGTATAGCTTCCCTTTTCTGATTGTATCATTGTGATATCAACTTATTGAATAGAGAATTTCAACAGAGCATTGATTCAACACATTTCAATCACTCATCTATGCACAGCACAATGTATACAAAGACTGATCTACCTGCCTTTCTCAAGTACAAACTTTGAATTCTCTACATCAAGTCAGCAATCTTTGAAGATTCAATCAGTTCATCCTCTTTCAAATATAGATATATCCATATTTTCTACCATTTCTAATCTTATTCAGGAAAAGTTATGAGAACAAGGGCTGTCTGGTAGTACGGAAGTACAAATTTAGAATTGGGTTCCCTGGATACACCTGTTCTAGAAATACACAGCAGAAAGCATATGGTGGGAATTTACAGAACTCTGTATTAAATCAATGAAAGGTAAATTTATCTGTTAGATTTTCTGATTTCGTATCACTGTGTATTCAGAAAATATTGCAATAATCTATGATTTTACATGATGAAAATATCAAATTTGGTATTATGCAATATCAAACACAACAATTAAAACATATGAACATCCCCTTGACTGGGTTATAATTTACTATTCATTTATGCACACGTCCTGATTGATTGTTACAACACACTAAACAATCTGTTGCAAATTTCTCAATGTAAATCGTGGAAGGACCAAATGTTATGTATTGTATTTTGAATAAACAGATGTCCTGTATGGGATATACCATATATGATTAACTGCAGTGAAGTTGCAATGTTTTGATATCATCATCAGATTTAAAAAGTCACTTGGAGTGTTGTTGTTGTTGTTTTCATAAGTTTTCACTTCTAGCATCTATCATGGTCTATCATGGTCTATCACAGATTTGGTCTAGCATGCCTATCGTACACAGTGCAAACAGTCTATTGTCTTGTTCTTTTACGTTTGAGCATATAAATATAGTGTGACATGCAATGTGCAAAATTCACCAACTTAAGTGCTTACTAACTTTATTCCATAGCTGTGATTTTCATAGACATGGCTAGACAATCAGAATAGGACTGTGGCAGGGTTTGAAACTAAAATTTGTGCAGAAGTCCATACAGAACACTACAAATTTATATTTTTGTGGCTTTATCAGTCCTGTGAAAAGCTCAACTGTCAACATCACCGATCTTCTTTTTCAGAGATTACCGGTAGTTTATGGAGTAAGTGAATGCACCAGCATATCGGTAAAATATGGCAATTATTTGTACAATTATCATGATAAGAACAGTTCCATGCCACAGAATTTGTTCTATATGTTTAGACATGGTAGGTTTTAGGCTGAACTTTATTTAATGTGTAAACCAGAAATAAATGTTAGCCTATCAATGGACTAACATCACTTTACGGTATTACTCAATAAGGATATGTGTTTTGACAAAACTATTAACTTCTGTACCATACCAGTATGGTATCTTGTACTCAAGTATATGTTATGAGTTAATTCTAAAAATTCTATCTTATTTGAATACTTTGTAAATCTTCATCATTCAGATTGCAAATCACTTGATTCTTAAATCAGTGTATGGCACTCTTCTTGACTTAAATCAAACATATAAAATTTCAAATTACCATTATTATATGAGTCCTTACGAGCAAAACAAGTTCCTTCAAAAGGTAAAGCATTGAAAATGAAAAAAATAATAATCAAGTATTAAAGCAACCTTTGGAAATCCACACACTATCTGTGGTCAAACATGGCAATGATACTTGCATAAAGTGAGGTATCACACCTGTTTAAGGTAACATGCGCCTCGAAAGTTAAAGATATATACTTTTGTTCAAACTTTTGTCAGTGAAACTTTCAACCATTCTCTTTCCAAATCATGCATAAAAATCAGCGGTCACAGTGCAGTTTAGTACTAGAGAAACAAATTACTAGTACCTTTAATGGACATTTGAAATTCAAAATGGCCGCATCCCTGTGTTAACTCTAGGGGGGGAGGGGAATAAAATTTCGATTTTTGAAAGATTATAACGGTGGAAATTTTCCTTACAAGAGCTTACAATGAGCTCCCAAAAGCACAGACTAAAAGGTATTGAAAACATTAGAGAATCCGAATATCTATCCCCGAGGCGCATTCTACTCCAACATCACAGAAATGAAACTCATAAAAATCTGAAATTTGTATCTTCCAGAAACATACCGTAATTACTTATTATATACTTATTAAGTCACTCAGTGCATAGTATACCTGCCTATCACAGAAATGAAAAGTCTTGCAAGGCACAGATCAGCAGTAAAGTTGCCATTTCCCATCAATAATATGTATTTCCTGAAATCCCTGGTTGACGTTTATATGGGTTTTTTTCCTAGTCAGCAGACCACAGCTATGATACAAAAGTTCACCGTGGAGATTCTCTGCTTGTCTAATAAATCTCCTTGAGTGACAGTGGATACATCTACACTGTACAGCAGACTTAAACATCTAGATAGACCAGTCAAAGCCCTGCACAGCACTATTTGAAAATATTTTTTTCACAAGAACACCAGTATTAAAGGTGAGCAAACCTACATTTTTGTTAGTTCAGGCAATAATGGAAGTACTATGCCTTAATTTGGTACTCTTGTACGGTTTTATCATACATAAATTGGTCTGCTTGACAAACAGAATAGTGTATCCATCAGTATGGCATAGACACTGAATGGTGCCATACCTCCAGTTATTGGAATTTGCATTTGCTCATCCTCAACATACATGTACAAACTTTGGCATTATTGGTCACCATTTCAAACTTTTTATAAGGACAAAGTAGCTAGGCCGCCTGATTTCGAAAAATCAACATGAGAAGTCACATCTTCCTGAAAATAATAACTTACCCTAGTAGTATACTGGTTCTGTTGCCAGTATCACAAACTTGCAAAATCAGGCAATTTGTGGAGCTATATTTGAAAAATCATACTCATCAGTTAATTTCTTTGGAATTTCTGTCTGAAATTTCTTTTTGATGAAAGTAACCAGGACAGATCATAATCTACTTACTTCTACTATCACTGGCTTTCTTCTTGGAAGGTGAGTAGGTAAGGAAATCATTGTTCTTGTCAAGTTTGTACGTCCTGGGGTACTTTTTGCTGGGCTTGATCTTGACAAACTTAGCGCCTTTGTGTAACGGATTTAGCAACTTGTCACCTAAAGAAGAATAAAAGGAATTTTCAGTTTACTTGATGACCCAGCCAAGATGTGAAAATAAAACGAAAATGTTCTAAATCCAAAAGAGCACACAGTAATTCTTTCTTATGACTAAGAATGCACAGATATTCTAAAATTTATTTTTCTCTAGAGTAGAATCTTAACTATTGAGTGTTTTCTTACAATACAGTTCAATTTATGCAGAAGTGTACATGAATACACTTTACTTTTCTCATATTGGGTGTTGTATTGAAAATTGCATGCGACAATCATCAGTATGCTTTGTCAGCCAATGTGATCCACCGTTGACTCAGGAGATTTTTCTTTGACTCAAGGAAAGTTTACACATTACAACATGTATTAGTGTTGAAGCAGTGTGAATAATCTATTCAAAGAATATGCTTTGTGCAGACTTTCATCTAGATTACGCACATATACCGGGGGTAGTACATGTAATGTTGTCAACAAGGTTTCAAAAGTTGTCTACCCATGCTTGGCAACTATAATTCTCCATTAGCAGTAACTTTCATGTCTTTCCTATTATTTGTTTGATGTATTCTATCTTTGTCCTACTTCATAAAAACATGTCAGCATAGCGTTCAACATGTCAACGCATGTACGGGTGTAATTGTTGACAATTGAATTTTACTCCAGACAAGTGTTCATCTATCAATGTAACAACAATGCTATGTTTGCTACACTGATACTCAGTGTTCCAACACACTTCATGAAGAAGAATAAAATAATGAACTTGTTTTCAAGATCAAGTATAGTGAAAATATTATTGAATGTCACAGTGCCTGTAATTCCAGTATTTCCATTTTGAAATCATAGCATATGCTGATCTAATTTTAATGGTGTTTATACCTCATAAATATTTAACAAGAGTTTCAAGGGGTTTCAAGTACTCTATATAAAAATATTATTGTCCATAAAGTACATCTCATTACAGCATGCCCTTTTGTCATAAATTTCTAAACTTCCAGTCATTTTATGAATAAAGGACAGAGAATATTATTTGAGCGTTACATCAATAGGCCAGACCCGGAATTCGAATCGACCATGGTACAAACAAAGCCATGTGCGCAAACGCGCATAGACGTACGTGTATCTCCATACGCGTTAGTACACAATGGGCTTGTTTGTACCGGCATCACGTGATTATTTGGGCGTACTGAGTCTGCAGAACGCATCACGTCCTTTGTATTCCGGAGTAGAACCATTATGTGTAAAGTTTGCTATATGGTTCAATGAAACAGTTTCACTACATGACATTTCTGGACTGTCTGTTGCCATACTTTCCATGTTCATGAAAAGTAGAAGTCATCATTTTGCTTGTTCGGAATCTGACTCTAATTAAATTTTTTGCATTCAAGCATTTCTTGCAAGACTGATCACAATATTTTTTCTTTTTCAAAATTCAAGAATTCCATAATTTGCACAAACATGTGGTAGAGTAATTTTTTGACTGATTTTCTGATAACTTTTTGAGTTGAGTCTTCCAAAGTACTTATATCTGTGTTGCTATAGAGCCAGTACATCATTCAGAATATCAGTCATTTTAGCAGCTCATATATTTGCATTTTATAATTTGCTGAAATACCTTGTACGCTATGCTATACCATGGAAACCATTACCATACATGTAGTTTCACATGCCATTTTTATCAAAGTAAATACTTTCAGTCCTTTCTGGTTACTATTGAAAGCCGGTAAATAGACGGAAATTACATCATCTATGTTACAAAAATGTGATTACAATAGAAAGGATACAACTTGATGTTTGATCATCATGCTCGTTCGATATTAGTTCACATAAATACATTACACTAAAACTTGAGCTGTTCAGTAAATAAATGATTAAATTTGAAAGACGATTTTCTTCCCTGGTGAATCATCAAAAACATTTACTTTTCTTTGCATTCACTGGCTTGTTCATTGAAATGATTCATGTGCACAATCATTTTAGATGTTGCCGTTAAGTACAGACTGCACACTGGAGAACTGTCTGGAAGTCACAAACTGCACATCAGAAGTAATAAATATTGGTACGCAGCAGTGAATTAACAAACAAAACTTTCATTTATCAACATTTTATGTTATTTTTTCTGTAAATAAATCAATGAAATGAAAAGAATGTGCTGTGAGTGATATCATTTCTGTTGTTAGCTTGGTGGGCTACATAGTCCATACTGAACCCTGTGTAAAGGAAATCCTAGTTGGGTTTTATATCTAGCCAATCACTGTGCAGTAAGTTCTTATAGCTCTAAAAAGTTTATGCTATCAGATAACAATGGCATACATTGGCAATAATCACTGCATATATCTGTGAATTCAATGCCAAGCAGTTTAGTTATGAAAAACAAACAGCAGCTTTTATCAAAAAAGCTATGATTTATCACATACTTTTGGCACTTAAACTGTTTACCTCATTTACATCATGTAAACATACTTCATATTTTCAAGGGTTGCCCTAGGCCAAAGTAATTAAATTCTTTGTTTTGCGTCCACTCAAAATGGGAAAAGGTACGCATCTAAGCGGCTGAAAAACACACACAAGAAAATTAACACAATGTAATTTGATTGCAGCAAATAAAAAATTGTAACAAAATTTTAAGTTCAGAAAAGGTAAGTGGTTATGTTCTAAAATTTCCTATTCAAATACACTGTGTGTGTTTTTCATGAAAAACAAAGAATTTAATTACTTTGGCCCTATTACAGAATGTGTGACAATGATATTATTATCTATGGACACAATGGAATGTTCAAATAAACCACACGAAAATCAAATATATTTTGGATTACATTTTTAAGTACTCCTTACAAGCTAGCCTCAATGTTCTATCACTATGGTGCTGACACTTAGGTGATTGTTTGATCATAAATTTTCAGCTGCATATTTCAAATTTTCAAATATATTGCAATTACGATATGAAGGCTCTCTGAAATATTTGAAGAAAATAAAAAGCTGAAATTTGCAGAGATGGTCACTGAAAGTGATTGAAAGAATTGAGAATTTCAACAACTTGAGATGCAAATTTACATTTTGGAGTAATAAATTACATTTCACCTCCAAGAGCTCTATGAAGTGATAAATAAAATTCTATGAAAAGACTAGCTGTAAACAGTTTCTGCTGTTAGACTTCTTTTCAAACAACAATGAAAATAAAAGATTTGATGAACAAATTTGTTGAATTTTTGTCCAAACATACACATATTGATTCAAACACGTAATCTATGTTTGGTAAGGTTTTTTTCTCATATTAAGAGCAGTGATACTAAAGATAACTTGAATAAAGATCTATAGTAATGTCTGAGGTATTGCTTTGAAGTGACATCTACAGTCATGGTTGAAAACTCCATCAGCTAGCTGAAACTTGTGCGAGTGTTTTTTTGCATATTTTGTTGTGTTTTAATTTGTTCTACTCCTAAAATTATATCAAAATGCCGAATATTCCAAATCAGCAACACATGTCCTGTACTAATGTTGACAAATGAATTCCAGTCCAGAGCAACCTTCATTTGTCACCAATCACATTGCATATCGGAAATAATGCATTGTGTAGGCATTGTAATTCTGTTTCTATCACAACACTGATGAATAATTTTAGAATTCACAGCTTTTGTCTCTTTAGATCTTCAAGTTCCTCTGAAAATTAAGTACCGGTATTCATAATTACACTGTCTTTGCCGTAGGCATTCAAACAAGGGATTTACATGGAAATATTTCAACATGCATCTTCACAGTTCACTCTGTCAGAGAGAAAAATGTGCAATCTTGCTAATTGCTCTGTTACATAATGTAATTCAACTTAAGACTGACAGAATCTTCCGTTTATTTGCTTTTCCAAGTGACAGCAATCTATACAGGCTGAGAATTGAAACTCTGTTACTTAACACTAACTCAAAGCATACATCAATAATTAACCAAACAGACACTTCAGTCATAATATATTCATCATATGACTCAAAAAATAGCAGTTTTCATATTAAATAATAGATTTGTGTGTGATTGAGCACTGGTAAGGTGACATGAAGCGTGATTACACAAGCAAGTAATTCCACATTGAATAATTCAAAACAGATATTTCAGCTTGCATGTTTATGTCCTTCAAAACTACACATATTAATAGTACCGGTATATATTTTTTTGTAGATATGTTTAATCCTGATATAATGATTTACTTTATGTAAAAGTCAAAGCATACCGGTACTCCATTGGGATTAGCATTTTCCATTTCATTGTTTCAACCATAACACAGAGAACAGATTTAAAATACATTTTAAAGATACGAAATTTTGAATGTTTTTTCATATAAGAGGTTTAGAAACCAAAAGCATCATTTCATCGCTAGGTGTCCAAACATTTATCAGCTGCTTGAATTTACGCACATTAAGGGGTTGTGGGTAATTACAGCATACAAATGACAAATGAAAGTCATTGCATTAGGGTGGGCATGTAGCATTATCACAATTGCCCTGAGCAAATTTGTACCAACTCTATGATTTACGCCAAGGATATCCTGTACATGCATGATTGAATAACCATGAAGATTTTGTTTTGAAATCCTTTTTTGCTAAAAAAACTGTCTGCAGTTTCTTAAACTTCCAAAAATCTATTTAAGCTATTTATCATGTTTTGACGAAGTTCATAATTTCATTTTTTTTACTTTCACACCTCTAAATTTTTTGTTCAGGGTTTAGGGTCAAAAGTAGTGAATTTTGTTTGTCGTGCATGCGTTTCAATTGACTACTGCCCTTAATTTAGTAGTTGTCAGAAACAGGCTTTTTAAACACTTGGGTGAACTTTGATTCAAGTTCACTATATGAAAAAGGTCAAAATGACAAGTTTATTTCCAATTCATGTTTCTTTACAAAAGTTTATGGTGATATTGCCGCTATCTGTAACTAGTGCACGATTTCACTATACATCCATTCACATATTTAAAACTAAACTCTTTCAGACAATAATAAAGATGTGATCATATTTTGACATTTGCTTAAAATATGATACATTGGATTATCAATTCTTAATTTGTACTACCGGTATGACAAGCTCTCACACCGTCCACAATGTGTTGAAAAAGCTGATCAAATGTATTGAAGTCACATCCTTTTACTTTCGCAACGTTTTTGAAATGCTAATAATAATTGAATAAACCTCACTCAAGTTGCTCACGACACATGGGCTTGTGAAAGTTGAATTACAAACTGTTGCATGTCAACATTTTCGCCAATACACTGATGTGTCCATCTGTCTTTCGATGCAGCTCGATTCATAAAAAGCAAACCTAAAATCGGCCAAACAGTCGGTCACCTTTGACCTCAGTGAGTGACCGTCCACAATAGGATATTTTCCCTCCGTACAGTGTGAATACATGACATATGTCACCTTGGACGGTCGCAAACGGTTCGTCCACCGCACTACCTTCTATGGCAGGCGAACCGTTGTGTGATCTCGACTCTGCTTTCGCTGAAGGAATCAAAACGCAGTTTCTGGACTGAAATTTAATACGTTGATACACGTCTCGAAGAACTTTGTTACTGCACCTTTCAGAACCACACTGTCCACGGCCGGGCCGGGACCTTGGGTCAGATCGTCGCTTCGTGAAGCCCTTTGCAACAAGAAACGTGTTGCATTACAGTACACGGGCTTTGCGAAGGGACGACCAAGGCTCTATGTTCAGAACCATTCAGAATATAGTTTCAACGCTATATCATTGACTGTAAGTCTAGCGTGAGAATGTCACAGAGTTGATAGTTGTAATAATGCTACAGCATTTTGACGACAGAGTACACAAGGTCGATCGCAGTCATTGTGTTTTAGTAGATATTTTAAGACATCGATGAATGGCGCACGGTCACTTTGCTGATCGGGACCACGTCCCGGGGCAGTGTTCGAGTTTACAAACCGGCATATCCAAACCGGTATGCATATCGAGAAGCTAGGGCTGCGATCATGCAACCCAAATAACTGTGTATCAACTGAGCTGTTGATCTCGGGACTGTTGTAATAAGTAAAGTTTTACCAACATTCCACCGCTCTCTAGCAAAGGGCAGTACGTGTGGTCCACAAGTTATACACCAAAATTGTCATCACAGTCCTTTGGGAAACACTTATACAACTTTCGTTGAATGTGTAACTGTGCTTAAAAACTAGAGACTTCAAGATTTTCTCAAGTTCACTTTCGATAAAATACAAACCTGATTAACTATCAGCAATGACTCATACTACACACTGTTACAAGGTGTTTCAAGACTTAAGTTGAAGTATGTGTTCTTGCACTTAAAAACAGTAACTAAAATGTACAAAACTTTGATAGAAATTCACTCACCAGCGGCTCCGTTGGCGTTTGCGTCGTCCATTTTCGTCGCCTAGTAGCGGGGAATCGTTAAATCAAGTTGAAAATCGTTCAAGATTTGTGGGATTTCGTGTAAAATGACAACGCCCGGGTTTGGTGTGTGTACGTCCCCCCTCACATATCACTTTTTTTTTCAAGTGAGAGACGCTGAAATTAGATTATCAATTGGGACAAGTTCATTTTTGTAAAGGGGTGGGTAGGTATCCTTAAGGAGTCCCATGAGTGAAATCGGAAGATCAAAGTTGCATGTGTCGAATACGCTCGTGTTATTAAAGTTTGCCGAATGATGTTTTTAAAATGAGAATTTACTTCTCTATTTTATTGTTTACCACCAAAAGATGACCCGTCTTTCAGCCTACATACAATGGAGAGGTCGACCGGCACAATTTGCGCTGACTAGCTGTGATACTATAAAAAACTCAACTGCAAACACAAACCATGTGTTTTCCATGGTCCCCAGATATAAAATCTATTTTAAGACAATAAAACCACGTCGTCTGAAAAATTGCGCTACTGTGCAGCTGTGGTGATGTAAATCTGCCTGCTTTCGTTTTTACGTTCAAAAAAATTGTCTCGTTGGGGGCGACATGGCTCATGTCCTCGAAATCGCAATAGGCCTACATGTTGATCATACGGCATGTTTTGTTTCGGGCTTCAAGTCGTCCTTGTTTACGCAATGCATTCATTCTGGTTTTGTCGCAATTGATTGTGTCGTTTGATCGAATACGCATGAATGTGACTGGGTCCCAGGACTGGGTCTGACTGTCTGTGACGTATTGTATCTCCTGCCCTAGAAAGATCTGCATTATGTAGATCTGCATGCAGGACTACGTTGCGTGTTGTTGGGTCGGTAACATTCAGCAACACGGAGTTTATGACCCGAATGCATGCCGACAGATTGTGATGAAAAGATAGCATGTAGGCCCTACTATGGATTTTAAGTTTTTTGTTCGTTGAAACGTAGCGCCTACCATATTTACCATTCTAACGAAAGCTGGTGACGAGCTCGAGCATATAGCACATAGGCCTATTCCCAAAATCTAACAAATAAATAAACTTATTATGCACGACTTTCTTTACTTTATACCCGTATTTCTACTACATCACCATCTGTATTAATTATTGCAATAATGAACCTATCATCTTATCTCTGTATTTACTTAGTAAACAGGGCCTATCTTACATAATTTTTGGTTGTTGAGAAACGGAAAACGTGTATGTTAGTATTTTTCGATTACAATTTATCCCATAGCAGTTAAGCTGAACGGAAGAACTGGCATCAACTCTACGAAATCAACAAAGCCAAACAATACCTTCATTCTGAACTAAAAATTTTTAAATTCCATAATGCATGTGGCATGCGACAAATCCCACAATCCTCTCAGTAATTATGTATATCTATAAATGAGCACGTGTGTTCTCTCTCTCTCTCTCTCTCTCTCTCTCTCTCTCTCTCTCTCTCTCTCTCTCTCTCTCTCTCTCTCTCTCTCTGCAGGGGTGATGTTGGTTTTGTTTCTGAGCGATTACAATCAATATATCTCAATACCATGAGCTTACCAATGTGAGACATTTACAACAATTATAAACGCCATTATTTCGCATGATACTATGCATGTAGTATGATTGCATTAGAAATGATGTAAATTTGTTTTGAGGAATATCGACCAACCCACGCCAATATTCTGGGCTCTATGATACTTACACTGCATAGGTTTTCAAACTGCGGTATTACTCTGGCACGCGCATAAATATTTAATAAACGTATGCTTACACGTCTTTCTCCGGTATTTTGACAGCTAAAACTTTTAATGGGATTCTCAAAAATGTGTTTGATTTAAACGAACGCGTTGTGGTTCATGTGTTAGTAAAGAAATCTCGTTATACGAGATTGTTTCTCGTGATTACGAGTTTTGATTATCGTAATTACTTTGAATTCATTATTTGTCATATTTTTTTGCAGAAAAGCCATTTTCAATATTAGTTACCGACGAATGACTGCAGGGTATCTTAGAAGTGCCCTCTTGAAATCGTGAAGAACAGGGACTTTTGTTTTTACGTGGTAAGTCATGCAATAAGAAACACAGTGACCCTGTCCTAACGGATCGGCCTCCCAATTGATGAAAGATATCGATACAATATTCCGGCTTGACATGGCAAGATTAGCATTTTACCTCAGAATTTGGGATACATCTATATTAAAGCAATGATAATTGCGACTTTTCACAATGTTGATATTTTCACGATGGTGTTTCCTAACTTATGTTATACCATAATTATACTTGTTACGAGATGTATGCCGCTTGACACACCTGCAAAAGTAATGTACGGTTACATTTGAAAGTATAAGCAATAAACTTATAGTAATGCACTCGAGGGTATGGATGTCAATATACAGCTTAATGTATAATACAGACATTAGGCCGCGTTCACAAATAACGGTGGGGGTGGCTGGAGGAATCGCAATTGAAATCTTATTTTTTCAGCCCCCCTCTCAATACCCTCAAAAAATTTCAAGTCCCACCCCGTCGTCTATATGATCAAAATTTTCAAGACAGCCCCCCATTATCATATATTAGGGATTCACACAAAGACAGAAAAACATGTATTAGACAGTTCTACTTGCAAATGTTCGACACTACCTCTTATCAGCAGTTTGAAAAGCCAAATTCCTATGGCAAGTTCTTAAATTGATTCATATTTAAACGCATGCGCATCAGTGAAATTTTTTGATTTATCAGTCAAAGCCAACTTGAGTTAATCCAACTCCGAGGGTCAATGTCACCTGCTGAAGAGCACACAAAATGACGATCATGAGTGAGTATGCAAATTTGGAATTCCTGGCTACATTAGATGCTACTTATATAAGTTTCACAAAATTGACATTACTAGAAGAATAAAATGCTCTATCAAAAAACGTTTTAATCTCTGAAATTTTGGTATAAAATGGCAAATTTAGTAAAATAAAAATAATTCCATTTAGTCACATATTTTTTTCATTTACTGTGCAAAGTTTTACTTTTGTGTTATTTTACTATGAGAATGTGAAAATGTAGAAAATCAAGCATGGTGACCTCATCTTTCTCTTCAATATTAAATTATTCTCATATTCCAGAATTCGAAAACCCTTGATAACTTTCAAGTCTCGTTGTCTTCCATGTGGTTGCTCTCTGGCCTGATATTGTGTACAAGTATGTTTCACTATCATGAGCGTCACATGACCCGAACTCTTCTTCAGCTACTTCATAGTCAAAGCTATCTCTGTCACTGCCGGTATGCAGTGACAGTGACACTGCCCGTAGAGGCAGTATAGCTATAATTTTGACACTAATTTTGTTCAGTTTACACAACTGCGTTCTTGTCCTACTCCGTACAGCACGTGTCGAGCTGTCCAGTATTCAGCTTGCCGACAGCCTGTGAATATGTACTGCGCAATTTGTATCATTGACAAATGACGATCAGTCTGGACTCTAACAATTATGCACAAAAATTTACATATGAAGGCTTTTGTTGACAAACTGAATATTGTGTGTATCAGCATACCGTAGGGAGACAGCAAGAAACTCTATTTTATACATTGCATAGATATATTGAAAACAATATCAACAGTTGCAGCTTCTGCCCCGATACTAGGCTTACTTGTGTGTTTTAAAAAAAATTCATACATTTTTAGATTTTTCGAGACAAAAGAAATGAAATGCAACAAAATATTTTTAGATCTTGTTTAATTATTACTATTATTAGAACAATTGGATGGCATTAAAATGTTATTAAATTTTCATTGAATTGCCCACCAAACTTTGGATTAAAGTAAACGGAAGCAAATATTTTCAGGTCCCCCATAGACAGAACAAAACTTTCAAGTCCCCTCTATACTTCCCGCAAACTTCGAATCCCCCTGAATTCCTCCAGCCCTCTCACTTTCTTTGTGAATGCAGCCTTATATGCCTACTCAGTGAATAACACAAACACTATGTGAAAAACGAATACTCCTCAATTCTCTAACCAACACAGTAATAAAGTTATCTCCGTGGAAAAGATTCTTATGCCAGTTTTCTGGAGCGGTTGCTCACGATGCTTCCATGTGTCAGTCATTCGAAACAATGAACCCCACGAAGGTAAGCTGCCTTTTATACCCAAGGAATGGCTTTAATGCTGTTATTGTATGATGGGGCTCCACGTATTACAACAGCGCTTATAAGTGTTTGAATTTGTGCACTGTTTTCATCTGACGTCTAAATCACGTCAGAGTGGGCCTGGTTGACCGGCTCAACTTACTATTGCTAAACAGATTACTTCAGCGCCGGTTAGAGTAAGAAAAGATGGTGTCTTGAGAAGGAAATGCATAAAGACACACATACTTTTGTTTTAAACGCATTTCACCCGATAGATTTTACTGGTCGTGACGTCAGTATCGTAACATTGCTAATTTCTATATATAGACCTGCATTTACTCAACTTGGAACCAATGCAAAGTAATACCAAGGGGCAATAGCTGTGACTTTTAATAATATTTAAATTATTTTTGTTTTTGGAATCATTTAAGGGATTGAAACCGCTAATTGAACAACCCACATATGCAGTGAGTTCCATAAAGTGCACAGATTTTGCGTTTCGATCACAAGTTTTTGCTATGCTGAGTCATGATTGTCAAAATTTGATTAAATGAAAGGGTAAAAATATTCAAATGCTGCTCTACGGGTATATCGACTGCTGGTTTAAGGTAGTATGCACCTCGAAAGTGAAAGACTTAAACTTTTGCTCTAACTTTCCTCAAGGAATATTTCAATCATTCTCTTTCAAAATCAAGAATAAAAATAGGGGTCACCATGCAAATTTTGGTACTACAGAAACAAATTACCCAAGATTTACCGACATTAGAATTCAAAAATGGTCACTATCCCTGTGTAAACTCCATGGAGAAAAATAAAAATTTTCGAATTTCGAAAAACTAAGCCTGTGAAAAGTTTTCTTTCACCAAGAGCTTTAAAATGAACCCCCACATGTGGTATAGGCCTATCAGAAGAGAATTGTAAAAGTTTGAGAGTCCGAATGTTTGTCCCCGAGGTGCGTTCTACCTTAAGTAAACACTTTTGAGCAGTTATTTTACATTTTTTATTCGAATTTTAATGATTGATGACTTGGTAAAAGTTGCATGAGCAGAACCCAAAACACCAGGCAGTTGATGCGAGCGGGGAGTGTTACGGGTGTGACATCGACAGCGCCACCAGTTGTATACTTCATGTACATGTGACGTCAACGACGAGGGCCTATCAGTGGGATCAGTTGCACGTTCTCAGGCTGGCAGTGGCGCCCACGTCTACAATTTAAATCCCCGTTTTTCCTTCCAAAGTTTCGCGAAGAGAACTAGGACAGCATCCAAGATCATGGCAGCCGCTTGTTCAGAAGGAAACATTGACCTTGACGAAAATCTCCTCGTCTGCGGTATCTGTTCGGAAAGGTATAAGAACGCAAAACTACTTCCGTGTTGGCACAGTTTTTGTGAAGAATGCCTGCGCAAACTGATCGAAATCAGTAACGGTCTGACGTGTCCGTATTGTCGCCGCTCACACGATGTTCCCGAGGGTGGAGTGTCGGATCTTGCTGGCAACGATTTCCTAAATGATATGGTAAAGTCCTGCAGTGGACCAGAGAATGTCACCGGCGTGCAGAAGTCGACTTGTCAAGCATGTGATGAGGGACGTGCCAACAAGATATGTGTCGACTGCCCTTTCGACTTATGCAGTTCCTGTGGAAGCGCACATGCTCGTATCCCCGCAACTAAAAACCATCGTTTGGTGACCATTGAAGAATATCAAAGTTCATACAAGGACAGTATTTCTGAATGCCCGTCACCGCGCTGTAAGATTCATCCGGCCAATCATGAAACATTTTACTGCGACTCGTGTCATATGTTATGTTGCGCAGAGTGCATCATGGCAGCCCACAGGGAACACAAACACGAAGTCAAAGATTTACAAACGGCAGCAGACGAGTGGACAGAATTATTGAACGGTAACTTGCAAAAAATGGGGTTGAAAGACAAGAGAGCTGCCGGTTTAAAGAAAACACTGAAAGAGATGATAAAGGCTGATGATGAACTTTACGAGAAAGGAGAAAATAAGATAAAAGAGTGGGCGCAGCGTACACTTGACCTTGTGAAAAAGAAAATTGAAGAGAATGAGAGAGTGCTACTAGAAGAGTTGAAACAGATACACGATTCCAATAAGACAACGCTGAATGCAAAAATCAAAGAGCTTGATTGCATCGAGAGTGATTCCAGTAGCGTTAAAGAATTTGTTGAAGCAGTGAAGCATCATGGGAATGCAACACACTTAATGTCAGCCAGGAAGCGCTTGACATCCAGAATCGAAGAGCTTTTATCTGTATATGATGACGTGAGTCAGATACAGCCATGCAGCATTTTCCAATTTCTGCCTTGTGGTGATTTTCTAGAAGAAGGCAAACTTGGAGAAGTTGCAATAGACAAATTCCAGTTCAAGGATATTCCAGAGTTTGTCAGAATGGGAGATGAGGTACACATCAAACTGGTCACAGTCGGTCAACAACAAAAACTGAATGTATCTGAAGAAGACATCCAAGTTGATGTTACATCATCCACTGATGAGACAGTTGCTACCATGGTAACCGGTAATGAAGATGGAACATTTTCAATAACATGGCAAGCCGCAACAGAAGGACTTTACAATGTGTCAACATCTGTGTTGGGTAAACCTACTGGGACTGTGGCAGTTATTAAAATTGTTCCAAAGAAGGGTTTACTTCATGTTTTTGAGGGAGATGGTAAAGGTGTTTTTGAAAACACAAGCGGCGTAGCAATCTTAAGAGATGAGGTGATCGTGGTTTGTCATAAAAGAATTGTATTTTTAGGATTGAATGATGGCAATGACATTACCATACCCATTGTAACATTGTCAAAGTCAATTGTACCTCTCTATTCTGCAGTATCAAGTAATGGCTTGATTTTCATCACCTGTGGAAAAATAATAGCTGTCATAAATGGCAACGATACCAAATACTTTGGGAAAGGTATACTCATAGAGGCAGTTGGCATTGCTGTTCATCCACTTAACAGCTATGTTTATGTAGTAGATAATGGCGCACACTGTGTAAGAGTGTTCAGCCAAGATGGCGTGTATGTTTTCTCTTTGGACATGACCTTGAAAAACCGAGATGCATTGCTGTTGATAACGATGGCAATATCATAGTGTCAGTTGACCAGATACACAGTTTGCAATTTTACAAAGCCGATGGTCAATTTCAAAGCGCATTGCCAAGTTCTCTCGGCTTCGGTGAAACAGAAGGTGTAGCTGTTGACAAGGCAGGGTACATCTATGTGTGTGGCTATTGCGATAGTATAGATACCTGTAAAGTATTGAAGGTAGATAAACATGGAAGTATAATTTCCTGTATTGCCAATGTAAATCAGCCTATGGGAGTTTGTGTCACGCAGGAAGTGCCACCTAAAGTAATAGTTGCTTCTGGTGATAACAAAGTCAGAGTGTTTGCACAGTGAACTCTGGAAAAAAGTCCACGTTTTTACACCAATTGAAAGTAGTTGTAACGAAGTGACTCACAATGAAAACTGAATCATGTACCTATAAATAAAGGCTCTGTGAAAAGGCTACTATGTGATCTTGATCATTATCTTTTTAATGTAAAATGTGGAATCCAAATGGTGTGGTTGCTCATGCCCATTCGTGTAAATCTACTTCATGATTATCATCGTTGCCAAAACAATAACCGTCGAGTGTTTTGTTGTATACATGATTTATTTGAATGAAACTATCCCAAGCAACTGTATTGGCACCACTCAAGTGTCGCTTCAAACATATCCTATATCCTTTGAAATGTGGCATATTTCCACATTGTAATAGTTGGTTATCGACTGAAACTATGTCGACTGCACAGGACGACATACTACATGGTGGTATATTCATATGGTAAATATAGTTTTCAGTGAATTGTGAAATTTCGATCGATGAAAAAAAGGGAAAACAATTAACACATGAAATTACCGACGTTGACAATACTAAGTTATTCAAGAAATTCACAAGTATCCTAATATCCTACAAAACAATATAAGTAGTTTCATCTTACTGAAAAACGATTTGACGCATATCTACTAGAAATTCGCAAGAATATCTCTAGCAGAGACAATTTCTTGTTCGGGCTTCTGATTAAAGAACAACAACCATCGTCGTAAATATTCCCTGTACTTCGAAGTTCACAACTCTTCGTGAAAGGCAGGGTATGGAACACATCGTCCGGGAAAGGCAAAATTTAAGGCTTGGTGGCACAGTGGGTAGCCTTTGCAATGATGAGAGGGATAGCGGGAAGGTTTTTTGGTGGGGTGGATTTCCAAATTGTAGTTAATTGCAAACAGCTATACCCTTTGAAAGTCTGCGGGACAAGAAATCAATCAACTGCACTGTTGCTACTGTGACAACTTAAAACACGATAGCCCAATGGTACTCAGCTGAAAACGTGAGTGGTATTCCCGCCGTAAATTGGTTAAAGAATGTCAAATTCGGAACGCGAAGCTATAATTATCATCCCAGCATTTTGACCACCACTCCAAAGGTCTTATGGCGCATCTCTAACTTGAACAGCAATCAGGGGATCCAAACTCAACGCTATGACATATCTAGGTTCGGAAACAGGAAAGTAGATTGTTACTGCAACTTACACGATCAAGATAAAACAAGTTAAATTGTTGCCGGGATGTGGACTTATGAGGAAGAAGCATCTATGCAAAGTTTCCTGTACAAAGTAAGGGAGCTTCATGTTTTGCGGAGAAGGGGTATCGGTGGAAATGGAGGGGGTGACTTTTACAAAACACTTTTTTGGGAGGTCAAATTTACAAATAATGGTTGGGTTGTCATATTTTACAAAGGTTTGTATGGCAAAAACAACATAATTGACCGGAAAATATATAAAACAGAATACAAGCATAGCTTTATTCTGTCTTAACAGGTAATAACAAGTAGAAAATAGCAATTTTTTTATACAAAAATAAAATTTTCAAGTTGACCAAGAACAATAAACGTCATGGCTGTGTTCACGATATAACTTTTATAACATTTTGAATACTCGGAAAAAAGCTCCATTTGAAGATACAGTGTGTTATGTAGTGTTTACAATGGTTTTTGGACTTTGATGATTTAATATAATATATATTTGAACGAACAAGATTAGCCAATATAAGTAAGAACACCAATGGGACAGGTGCTTTTTTAAATCAGTTATTCTGACGAGTCACTTTGACTGTCAAGTTCACTGAGGTAAACTGCATCTTTCGTACTACTCGGTTCTGATGAGTCACTTTGACTGATGGATGGTAAGCCAGTCTATTTTCTGTCAACTATTCATTCACCAGTCAGAGGACAATGGTGTGCCAGTGACTGTGTATCAGTATCAGATGAGATATTGGGACCATGTAAATGCTCCTATTTTTGTCTCCAAGTATAAAGTTGGGGGATATATTACAGACAGAGCTTTACACAGATACTTTGAAACAATACGCTACAGCATTTTTATTTTATTTTCTTCAGAGTAACTGTTTGGCAGTAAAAGATGCAAGTGAACACAGAATGAGCTTTATGTATGTGATTTGTAATCAAGAAAACAAAATAGGAAAGCAAACAAAATTTATACATACAGTACTTTGAATTGAAAACAAAATATCCTGCAGGCATTTCTGTTTTAATTTCTTCAGAGTAACTGTTATCAGATGGAAAAGGAAGGCATGGGGACGAAATGGATACCTCAGATAATAACAAAAGACAGCGGCATCGTCAATATCGACAGTGTTGTGTTTAAAGACAACTTTTTATACTCAATGTCAGGCAACAAAAAGGGCCTTTGTTTACATCACTTCATAAGCCAGAACAAAAAAATCAGTGTATCTTCACATTTTTTTACAATTTTATGTAAGTCTGACAGAAATCAATGTTTGTGTGATGGAGAATGATGAATTAGAGATCTCCTATGAAAATAAACATGTGGAAAAATATACAAATTTTTATGCGTTGGCGGCCATTTCGAATAATTAATGAAGTCACGTGACCCTAATTTGCATGTTTTGGGGACAAGTGATTTATGGTGATTGTAAAGATATAAGGTTTTGCTGCATAGTCTTTGTTTATTTCAGATGTCAAACGTCATGCCACATGGTACTTCCAAATGTCAACTCCACCCCAGGGCCTTGGGTGCAACTGATTATCAATCCAATAAGATAAATAATTGGGGGTCACATTTTACAATTGATGAATTGGGGATGGAACATTTGTACAATAATAATTTGGAGGGGGTCGCTTTTGGCATTTCATTTGTAGCAAAGTTCCATCGCCCCACCCTACCCCACCCAGTAAAAAATACCGCAATTATACGGTGTCGCTCACATTTTATCAGAATTGGTACATACCAGTATGGGTACCAAAGATCAACCAGAAAAACAAGAATGACAAAAGCAAGTAAGGTCTGCAACGTAGGTACTGGAGGTAAACTTTGAAACATGCATACCAACTTCTATAGCAATGGGACAAGCAGATCCTACATACATAAGCAAATGTCAACAAAAATTAGCTAGAGAAGCTTGACAAAACGAAAAGGTTGGAGAGGGGGAAAAAAGAGTGGGAAAAAATATAAAAGGGATCTTTTAAAAAGGAATGCTACCTCATCAATCTTCTATCCCCTACCCCCTCCTGAATATCAAATGTTCCACCCCTTGGTTGACCATGTTTACATAAGACCAGCTGGCAGTATATTTACAACTTTGGGGATGTTTTAATTAATGCTATGAGTGCTATCATTCAAATGTAAACAGCACTTAAATCAGTTACAGATAGTGAAATTCCTTCCACTGTGGGGGGGGGGGGATTATGACATCTGGAATTATCCTGGATCCAAATTTCTCATCAGTTCTTGTGTGTCTTACATGCGAAAGTTGCAAAAATTGGTTCGCAATGAAAAAATTTACCTCAGCTTTGTTTTCTGGATCAAATTTTACTACAAATTGATATTAAACATGACAAAATTATGTTCACAGCCTTCGAAACTGTCTCACAACAAATCCTTGGTTGGTGTAGGTCATTTAAGGTCACAAAAGAAAATTACCTAAAATATAAATATTCGGGGGTTTCCCAACACTTTGAGCATAAAATTTATCTAATAACATCCCTCGGGACTTTTGTACCAAATTACAAAGCTATCAGACAAGTAATTTTGAGAACAAGTTTTCTTGACCAAATATGACAAAATTGTCTTAAAAATACAAATTTGTATATTTCAGGACAATTTCCACATATCTGACTATTGTCATCCCTGGACATCTGTACACCAAATATAAAAGCCGTCTGTCCAGGGGCTTTAAAATGAAAATATTTTTTACGATTTTTTGACCAAAAATGACAAAAATTGCCCCAAAACAGTAATATTTCCAATTTTGTCGTGATTTCAACAATTAGAAGGGTAACACCCTTGCAAACGTCCAATCCAAATTTGAGAGCAATTGGGCTAGCGGTTTCAGAGAAGAAGAAATTTTACTTAAAATGAGAAAAATAACCAAAAAATTCAGCAAAAATATAAAATTCAAGATATCTTCACGATATTCATCAAACTGATTTTGATCAACCAGATTAGTTATTCTTGAATAAAAAAATCGACCAAAAATTCGGAAAATTGCCCCAAAATTACAAATATGAAAATTTCAATTCAATTTGTATACACTTGACTAAGGTCATCCTGAGGAACATGTATACCAACTTTCAAAGCAATCAGATGAGTGGTTTCAGAGTTAAACATTTTTGACTAAAAAATGAAAAAATTACCTGAAAAATAGAAACTAGACACAGATTACTTTATAAAAATCGGCTTGAGCTGTGCTTTTTTTGCATTTTAAAAACGCCGGTTTATTATCGGCGTTTTTCAAAACAAATTGATTTACTTACACAAATTTCAAAAGAGAACAAGAGATTAAATACATGTAAATAGTCAAAGTCATCATGGATGTCCCTTCCTTCCTCTTTGACGTTGAAAGGAACCATGCTCGACGACCTGATAGTTCATGTGTACGTAATGATGAGGACAAAAGTACACTATCTGCGGTTCCACATAACTCTGACAAAACTGGCCAACAACAAGAAGTCATGTCGCAATACCGACTGACGTGAAACATGTCAGACAAGATTTTGTAAGAAACATATTCGATGTAAATAACACATGAAATTCACAAATATCCAAAACAACTATACAAAGTAATGTCAGTAGTTTCATCTTACTGAAAAGATGATTTGACGGATATGTAGAAATCTGCAATATTCTTTTTCGGGTCAGTGACCAATCGTCATAATAAAAATCCTGTACTTGGAATTTTACATCTCTTCGTCAAAGGAAGGGTATGGAGCAAGTCGTTCCTTGCGTGATTTACCGAGTCCGTGAAAAGTAAAAATGAGGCTTGGCATAGTGCGGAAGCTATGTAACGATGAGAGGAATAATTGAAAGTTTTTGCTGGAATGGAGAGAAAGAAATTATTTTTTCAAATTGTATTTTTAGCTGCGAACAGTTAACTTTTAATGTTTGTGGGGAAAAAATAATACATGGCCTTGTTGTTACATTGACAGCTTAAAACAAAATAATCACATGATACTCAAGTGAAACATGTCTAGTGGTATTTCGAACTCTTCTTCAGCTACTTCATAGTCAGAGCCAGCTCTGTCTTTGCCAGTGTGTAGTGACAGTGACAGTGCCCGTAGGCAGAACAGGGCAGTATAGCTGTATTAACTTTGATAATTTTGACAATAATTTTGTTCAGTTTATACAACTGCGTTCTTGTCATACTCCGTACAGCACGTGCCAACACAGCCTGTGAAAATGTACTGCGCAATTTGTATCATTGACAAATGACGATCAGTCTGGACTCTAATTCAATTATGCACCAAAAATTTATATTATGGCTTTTGTCGACAAAGGGAATATTGTGTATTTCAACATACCTTAGAAAGACAGCAAGAAACTGTATTTGATATATAGCATAGATATATTGAAAACAATATCAACAGTTGCAGCTTCTGCCCCGATACTAGGCTTACTTGTGTTTTTACAAAAATTAATACATTTTTAGAGTTTTCGAGACAAAAGTAATGAAATGCGACAAAATACTTTTAGATGTTTAATTATTAATATTATTAGGACAATTGGATGAGATTAAAATGTTATTAAATTTTCGTTGAATTGCCCACCAAATTTTGGAACCATAAAAAGTAAACGGAAGCAAAAAATGTTCAGGTCCCTCATAGGCACAACAAAATATTGAAGTGCCCCTCTATACTAACCCCAAACTTTTCGAGTCCCCCCGAATTCCTCCAGCCCCTCACTGTTTTCGTGAATGCAGCCTTATATGCCTACTCAGCACAGGCGCTCCTTAGCTGGGTAGTCTGCTAAGTAGATCGATTTTCTGATCGATTATTGATCGATATGACCGCCACTGCAACCTAAATATGGCATATCGACTACGGGATCAATCGATCGATCCGAAAATCGATCTACTTAGTTGACTACCAAGCTAAGGAGTGCCTGTGCTACTCAGTGAATAACACAAACACTATGTGGAAAATAAAATAATCATCTATTCTCTAACCAACACAGTAATAAAGTTATCTGCGTGAAAAAGATTTATGCCAGTTTTCTGGAGCGGTTGCTCACGATGCTTCCATGTGTCAGTCATTCGAAACAATGAACCCCACGAAGGTAAGCTGCCTTTTATACCCAAGGAATGGCTTTAAGGCTGTTATTGTATGATGGGCTCCACGTATTACAACAGCGCTTAGAGTTTGAATATGTGCACTGTTTTCATCCACGGTCCCTCCACCGTGCTTCATCTGACATCTAAGTCATCAGAGTCATGTCAGCGTGGGCCTTGTTCATCGACACAACTTACTATTGCTAAACAGATGATTTCAGCGCCGGTTAGAGTAAGAAAAGATGGTGTCTTGAAAAGGAAATGCATAAAGACACGCATATTATTGTTTTGAAAGCATTTCACCCGATAGGTTTTACCTGGTCGTGACGTCAGTATCGTGACATTGCCAATTTCCATATATGTACAAGTTTGGTAAATGCAGGTCTATATATTATATAGACCTGCATTTACCAAACTTGTAACCAATGTCATGTAATACCAACGGGACAATAGCTGCGACATTAATAATATTTAAATTATTTAAAAAAATTAAGGGATTGAAACCGCTAATTCAACAACCTTCATATGGAGTGAGTTCCATAGAGTGCACAGATCTTGCGTTTCGAGTCATGATTGTCAAAATTTGATTAAATAAAAGGAAAAATTAGTCAAAATGCTGCTCTGCGGGTATATCGACAGCTTGTTTAAGTAAAGACTTTATTTTTCATTTCTTATTATTCGAACTTTAATGATTAATCATGACTCGGTAAAAGTTGCATGAGCAGAACCCAAACAAAACACCAGTAGATGTGAGCGAGTGTTACATCGACAGCGCCACCAGTTGTATACTTCACGTACCTGTGACGTCAACGACGAGGGCCTATCAGTGGGATCAGTTCACAGGCGTGCTGTTTTCTGGGTAGTTTCTATAAGTGTAGTCTATTCTACGTTTCGACGTTCTCTTCCGTAGCCTAATCACCAAGGTAAGAAACAGAATTATCCGGCCTGCCAAGAAACTGCACGTTCTAGTCGAAAAATAAACACAAATCCTTCATAGAGTTACCTAGTTAGATGCGGAAGGATCTCGGCTGTCCAAAAAACACACTCATGTCACGATAAAATGACAACTTTCGAAGAAATCTGCCGCGTTTTGACAACATCGGCGTTTCTGATGGCCACCGTTGTAATAACGCAACTCATTAACATAATGAACGGTTGTCTGCACATAGAAAGTGGTGCATCTCAGTCTGATGCCGTTGATGGCGTTGCTCACGGACCAATCAGCGATGCGGACGGCGTACAATTATGATAATGAGTTGCGTTATTACAACGTTGGGCGCCAGAAATGCCTAGTTTGTCAAAACACGGCAGATTTCTCCTGAAGTTGTCATTTTATCGTGACATGAGTGTGTTTTTTGGACAGCCGAGATCCTTCCGCATATAACTAGGTAACTCTATGAAGGATTTGTGTTTATTTTTCGACTAGAACGTGCAGTTTTCTTGGCAGGCCGGATAATTCTGTTTCTTACCTTGGTGATTAGGCTACGGAAGAGAACGTCGAAACGTAGAATAGACTACACTTATAGAAACTACCCAGAAAACAGCACGCCTGTGGATCAGTTGCACGTTCTCAGGCAGGCAATGGCGCTCACGTCTACAATTTAAATCCCCGTTTTTGCTTCCAAAGTTTCGCGAAGAGAACTAGGACAGCATCCAAGATCATGGCAGCCGCTTGTTCAGAAGGAAACATTGACCTCGACGAAAATCTCCTTGTCTGCGGTATCTGTTCGGAAAGGTATAAGAACGCAAAACTACTTCCGTGTTGGCACAGTTTTTGTGAAGAATGTCTGCGCAAACTGATCGAAATCAGCAACGGCCTGACGTGTCCGTATTGTCGCCGCTCACACGATGTTCCTGAGGGCGGAGTGTCGGATCTTACAGGCAACGATTTCCTAAATGATATGGTAAAGTCATGCAGTGGACCAGAGAATGTCACCGGCTTGCAGAAGTCGACTTGTCAAGCATGTGATGAGGGACGTGCCAACAAGATATGTGTCGACTGCCCTTTGGACTTATGCAGTACCTGTGAAAGCGTACATACTCGTATCCCCGCAACTAAAACCCATCGTTTGGTGACCCTTGAAGAATATCAAAGTTCATACAAGGACAGTGTTTCTGACTGCACGTCAGCGTGCTGTAAGATTCACCCGGCGAATCATGAAAAGTTTTACTGTGACTCATGCCTTGTGTTATGTTGCTCTGAGTGCATCATGGCAGCCCACAGGGAACACATTAACGACGTCAAAGATTTACAAACAGCAGCAGCCGAGTGGACAGAATTATTGAACGGTAATTTGCAAAAGATGGGGTTCAAAGAGAAGAAAACTGCCGGTTTAAAGAAAACCTTGCGAGAGATGATAAAGGCTGTTGATGAACTTTACGAGAGAGGAGAAAATAAGATAAAAGAGTGGACGCAGCGTACGCTTGACTTTGTGAAAAAGAAAATTGAAGAGAATGAGAGAGTGCTACTGGAAGAGTTGAAACAGATACACGATTCCAATAAGACAACGCTGAATGCAAAAATCAAGGAGCTTGATTGCATCGAGAGTGACTCCAGTAGCGTTACAGAATTTGTTGAAGCAGTGAAGCATCATGGGAATGCAACACACTTAATGTCAGTCAGGAAGGGTTTGACATCCAGAATCGAAGAGCTTCTCTCTTTGTATGATGATGTGAGTCAGATAGAGCCATGCAGTATTTTCGAATTTCTGCCTTGTGGTGATTTTCTAGAAGAAGGCAAACTTGGAGAAGTTGCAATAGACAAATTCCAGTTCAAGGAAATTCCAGAGTTCGTCAGGGTGGGAGATGAGGTAAACATCAAACTGGTCACAGTCAGTCAACAACAAAAACTGAATGTATCTGAAGAAGACATCCAAGTTGATGTTACATCATCCACTGATGAGACAGTTGCTACCATGGTAACCGGTAATGAAGATGGAACATTTTCAATAACATGGCAAGCCACAACAGAAGGACTTTACAATGTGTCAACATCTGTGTTGGGTAAACCTACTGGGACTGTGGCAGTTATTAAAATTGTTCCAAAGAAGGGTTTACTTCATGTCTTTAAGGAAGATAAGAAAGGAGCTTTTGTATATTTTTGGGGTGTAACAATGTTAAGAGATACAGTGGAATTTGATCGAGTGTCCGTTTTGCCTTGCAGAGCTCGACAAGTCTACATGTTGCTTATCCTTAGAAAAGTAAACATTTGCAACAAATTGAGTATTTGGTGTTAGATTACAGCGCACGCGGCGAACGTTTCCCAGACACTGTCTCGTCTACAATAATGACAGTCGTTTCAGCATGCCACTCATGCACAAGCTTGACACCGCACTATAGCTATAGCACATCATCAAAGTTTTCTTTCAGCTACAGCTTTGTGTACTTTGATTTGGGAAATATAACTCAGACAAAACTCACTGGCATATTTTTCGAGGATCTATATCTCGAGGAAAGTCCTCAACATCAACCGGACTGACTCTCGGCGTTTTATTACAGTGAAACATTGTATTTTTTCAGCAAGGTAAAGAATATTTTGAAGGCAGAGAGATATCATCGTCCCCTCCATGCTAACCCGTTGCCGTGTATGATGCCGTCCGGGAATTAAGTGCCAAAATACGGTGAATTATTTCAGAAACACTTGGTGTGTTATTCAATGGCACAAAATGTACCGTGTTGATTGAATTGCACTTGCCTGTGCAAAATCAACACTTTTCTTCAAGTCTATTTTGTAGCTCAGAGAAGTGTCAATTCAGAGAGAAGTGTCAATTGAGAAAGTTTCATTTAGCTGAGACAAAAGAGAAAGCGGGATTAAAGTTTCATTTAGGAGTGTTTTAGCATTTTCTGGTTGACAATATTCAGTGTTGTATCGTGTCAAACTTGTTGATAGAGTAGACTGCACTCGCAATGCTACAGACTGCATGCTGAAGGAACTGTTGTCGTGATTGCTGACATCGAGAGGAGAAGAAAGGTTTTTTTTTAAAGAATTTACTTGTTTCTTCATAAAGTTCCCAATTTAAAGTAAACACCTAAAGAAAACTGGTGAGGTGCATGTAGTGCAGTGTTATGCTTGTTGTCAGTGACATGCTGAAACGACTGCAGTGATCGTGACGAGACAGTGTATGGGAAACGTTTGCCGCGCGCTGTAATCTAACACCAACCAAAGACGAAGACTCAATTTGTTGTAAATGTTTACTTTTCTAATGATAAGCAACATGTAGACTCGTCGAGCTCTGCAAGGCAAACCGGACACTCAATCAAATTCCGCTGTAATGTGATCATGGCTTGCGATACTGGGCTGAAATTTGTATTTTTCAGGTTGAAGGATGGAAATGACATTATCACTCCAACCTTTTCATTGTCAAAGCCAGTTGCACCCTATTATTCGGCAGTGTCCAGCGATGGCTTGATCTTCATCACTAGTTCAGATAAAATAGCTCTTATTAATGGCAAAGATGCCAGATACTTTGGGGAAGGTATAATTGAATCAGCAGTTGGTATTGCTGTCCATCCACTCAACAAGTGTGTATATGTAGTTGACAAAGGCGCTAGATGTGTAAGAGTGTTCAGTAATGATGGTGTTTATATCTTCTCGTTTGGACGTGAGCATCTTGAGAAACCAAGGTGTATTTGCATTAACAACGGTGGCGATGTCATGGTGTCAGATGAGGGGAAAAACAGTATTGAGATATATAGAGCTGATGGTCAGTATCAATACACATTGTCTAGCAACCTCAGCTTGAAAGAACCAGAAGGTATAGCTGTTGACAAGGATGGATGTGTTTATGTGTGTGATTATGGTAACAGCAGAGTTTTGAAAGTGGATAGCAGGGGGAACTTGATCTCCTGTATAGCCAAGGTAGAACAGCCAATGGGCATTTGCGTTACAAATGACACACCACCAAGAGTGATAGTTGCTGACAATGTTGAAAGCTTAAGAGTAGTCAGGGTGTTTGCCCAGTAAGTACTACAAAAACAGTATACAGTTTATGATCTTAAACAGTGGAGATAATGAATAGAAATGTAAATAAAGCCTCTATGAAAATGTTACTGTTTAGCGTATTCGTCTTTCAATAATTTGTAAAGCAGTTGGGTGTGTTTTCATTATTTGTATTTGCACGTTATTAAAAAATGTGTGAATGCGTTGATGTAACTGAAATTCGGAATACAGCTGTAATTTATAGGTATTTATGACTTGAGTTGCATGTGAAAAGAACAGTCGCTGCTGAATCCACCATGGCTGCCTGCAAAGAAGTGGTGGTTGACCATTGTGAAATCATGCTTGGGATAAGTCCCATCTGCGATGCATTGTTGTGTCCTGGGCTTTTGAAGTGTGCAGCGATACCAAGTATGTACACTTGTACTGCTGCAGTTTCTGGCGAGAGAACAAAGAGTTTTACAAAGGAACTGAAATATCATGAGATGATGCACAGTGCAATAGTTGCGTTCCTTTCGCCAATCCATCTCGAACACAAATTTGTAGAATTACTTCGATAATAGTAAAACAAAAGTTACGTACACCTGCGCCTGAGTTGGCGGTATACACGCTACATAACCTCCTCGTCTGATAAGATAGTTTCAGTGTTTGAAAAGTGAACGTAAATTTGATAGTTAAGTGTTAAGTATTGCTTTTACATCAGTGAACACGAGAATGTTTGAAGACCAAAACTTGAAAAACACTGTCCAAGTTTATTCATAGATAATTTCTTATTGGGTTTGAGATTGAATTCACATGGAAATAGTTTCATGGAATTCCTTTCTCAAAAGAACAAACACGTAAGCACTCATTTTCATGCCTTTGTATCATGTGAGAGTAGTTAAGAAACGACAAGATATTCTTGGTTTGATATTGATGTAAACGTATTTAAGCCTCATGTACGCATAATTGCTATTGTTAATTAATGTATTTATTTTATCTTTGGACTTGCCCCAAGTCTGGGGGTTTATTAATATCAAAACAGAGAAACATTAAGGAATGAACTTCAGAAGATTTTCGTGTTGATTTTGAGGTGATAGCTAAATTGAAGCATAAAACTTCGGCTGAGTGTCGCGTAGAGATGGTGGAGTGAACACGAAACCCACAAGTCGCAACGCGAGCCAGTAACTACAACGTTTGCTCGAGAAATGCCAAACGACTAAAGTGTTAGTCTATTTATTTATTTACAAAATTTCCATTTGATATTTATAAAGAGTACATTTATTTGCGGTTACGCACCTATTAACAACTTTTGTAATGCGACGGACCGAGGCCCTGCATTGGAATTTGTAATGAGCTTGATTGTGTCTCACAGTGACAAACACGTGTCCGATTATGGTCATCGCTGCCCGTGTCACTTAAAGACGTCAACGTCATCATGTCGACTATTTCTCTCATCCTGCAATCACTTACATGAACTAGTTTTCCTTTGAAAGTGAAGCCGGAAAATAATGCAAAACGAACAGTTCATGCAAAAGCCTATTTTAACCTTAACTAATGGGTTTGCATGTCAGCCGTCGATTTGTTTCTGGTCGACAACACTCCAAAGCGTGCGTTATCGTCGCTTTTGTATTCCCTTAAAGGCTAAATCACAATCTATGTGACTTGTAATGTCATTAAATTCAAATTCATAGCAGTCATAGACTCGATATGTGGATCTGCATTACCTCCAGCCCCCCTACCATCAGACCTAGATACAAACAAGGAAAAGGGAGTATCAGTCTGAAAGAAGTCTCAGCGATTGAAACTTATATTTACAACAACAAAAGTCGTAGGCAGGGAAACATGATTGCACCAAGAAAAATATATTTTCGCTTATTTGACTTACCCTACTGTGTAAACCGGCCCAAGCTGGTTTTCCCCCAGCATTTTTAAAGGGGCAGGTTAGTTATCAGTGTTATCGCTAAATCAAATTGATTCACTTGACATACTTTCAAAAGGGAACAAGGGAGTCAGTTGTCATGGATGTCCCTTCCTATCATTTTGACGTTTACAGAAACCAAGCTCTGCCGACAACCTGAATAGTTCATGTGCACGCAATTAATAAGTGACAGGTACCTATTTGTGGTTCCCCAACAACATAGCTTAGAACTTATGTCCAAGCACCGACTTACATTCAAGGTATCAGACAAGCATTTATAAGAACATTATTCAAATGTAAAATAACGCTTGAAATACACAAATATCCTACAAAACAATATCGGTACTTACATCTTATTGAAAGAACATATCTAGAATCTGCAAAGAATATCACTGCCCAGTGAGAGCGGTATTTCTTCTTCAGTTTTCTGAACAAGAAGAACAAATTGTCGTAAAAATTCCCGTACTTCGACTTTTATGACTCTTCATAAAAGTCAGGGTAAAGAGCACGTCCTTCCTTAGTTCGGCAAACCAGTGTTTTAGAGAAATGTTTATATGTCGGCATACGCTGGCTAAATCTTCAAGGTGTGACAGGGCCCTAAAATGGGTTCCAGACTGCATCATCATCATATGCTACGGTTTCGTTCATGATATTTTAATTTAAAATGCTTTCACGGTGTTGCAGTTATTGTGCGAACACCAGTCATGTTCTTATCGTGTAGGCCTACTAGTACTGGAATGACAAGTGTTGTGTCCGACCCGTACCGGTTATTGATAAAATACTACGAATCCAGAGTAGAACTCATTTGCCAACACATGTATTGCTTTATGTTGTGGTTCTGTTGTGTTGTCAAGGTGTATAACTTGTGTTTTCTAAATTTTAGGGAAAGATAAAGAAAACGTTATTTTATGGAAGAAATAACGCAATGTTCTAATAGGAGCACGTCGTTCCTTGCGCGGTCTACGGAGTCCGCAAAGGGCAAAACTGCAGGCCTGGGGAGCACAGTAGGAAGGCTTAACACGATATTGGAACTAATTTGGGATAATTAGATGGTGAAGTAATGTCTTTAAAATCTGCAAATGTAAGCTCATCTGCTTTTCTTTGTACGTTACAAACTTGTTTTTATGGGTAATTTGTAATATTGAGACATTCAGCTATAGGGCACCCAACATTTTTTAGAAATTTAAAAAATACGAAGATCCAATTATCCCAAATTAGTTCCAATCGTGTTGCTTTGGAATGATGATGGCGAGAGGGATGGCGGAAAGGTTCTTTGCTGAGGTGAGAAAGGGTTGTTTTCAAATTGTAGTTAGGTGCAAACAGCTTAAATGTCTTTGAGTTAATATTAATAATATTAGCAGTGTTGCTACTTTGGTAACGTAAAACAAAATAACCACATGATACTCAGGTTGAACATGTCTGGGCGGCACTGCGACCGTATATGTCAAATTTGGAACTTGAAACAATATATTAAAGCATCTGGGCATTTTGATCACCCCTCCTAAAGTCTTGCGGCCCATCCCTAACTGAAACAGCAATCAAGTGATCCGAACTCACCCCCATGACATTATCATATCTGCCTTCATGCACAGGAAAGTAAATTGTTACTGCAACCAACAGGAGCAAGATAAAAGAAGTTTTATTGTTCCCAGGATATGGAGTTAAGATAAATGTAATCTACTTGCAAAGCAATTTGCCCTGGGCGACGTACCTCCCAGTTTAGAAATGACATTATCGGGATTGCGCCAACTGGTTTCTTATATATTCATTATCAAATTACTTTTTAGGGGTCACGATAGGTCAACGTATGTCCAGTCACTTTGGCAAGTCAAAACAATAAATTGAACGGTGATGCCTTCTGGCTTCATGTTACCCGTAACATACAAAAATGTATGTGAATAAGAGACGACATGTAACAGCGTTGGTGAAATAGATTATGAAACCTGCCTACTTTTATATTTTTGAAACGTGTACTCATCTTGATCACGTTTCCTTTATGAATAGTGTGGAGACGATAGTATAATGGGATAATTGTACGATGTTTTCGCGTTGAAGGAAATTCTTGAACCACATTTCTCCCTTACGAAATTTACAAATTGTAATATCATCATGAACAATGCAATAAACATTATTGGTGAAAACGCCACACGTTAAGGAGTACAGTAACATTTCAGACACTGGGTCGTTATTGGATAGTGATCAGTGCAATTCGGTTCAAACCAAAACTACAACAAAAGGTATCGAAGCTACATTGCCCTGCACCTACTCACTACGCTCTACATATTAACGATGATAAAGAACAAGATATCACACGGTTAGATTGCGATAAATAGTAATTGCAACCAGTACTGTCTGGAGAACTTGTAAAAAGGAACACGAACGACTATGTATAAAAGAAGAAATTGATTCCCGAATGAAAGTTGGTGTCTTCTGTATGCCCTTTGAAGACAGGACTTGGGTAAGCGGGTCTAGTTTTTGCATTAATATGTGAACAGTTTCCGGTGTGACACAAATTGAAACGTTCCAGGTCAACACAGCTTTCAGGTCGCTGGAAACATGACATTTCCACTTAAGCGGGATTGTCGTTTGCCCTTATCCCATTCCACACACATAATAAAGTAATACTTTCCCTTCGTCGCTCCTCAGGATCACCATATAGCCTTCGAACACAGTTCGTAATCTTGGTGTTACCATGGATACAGTCGGTAGTATGTCGGCCCATGATGTTAATATATGTAGGTCGAGCCTCCCATGCGTTGTGGAAGATAGGGAAAATTCGCAACATCTGAGATCAGGGCACTAACCGAGAAACTTGTTCACGCTTCCATCACGTCTTGCTCAGATTATTGTAACATTTTGCTTTTTGGCCTGCCTGCTCATGAAATTCAAAAGCTTCAAACTACTCAGAATTCTGCAGCTCGCTTAGTTACTGGAACAAGAAAAACCGATCATGTCACACCTTGTCTCTATAGATTACATGTTTCCGGTTAAGCAAAGGATAGAATTCAAAATTCTTAGCATCACTTTTAAGTTCTCAATGGTCAAGCTCTAAAGCATTTAGGTGAAATGCTCACAGTCCGTGACACTTCGCTCTCATTCCAGTGTTGTAAGTACAGTATATTGCGGTAAAAGGGCTTTCTCAATTTGTGTACCTCGCTGATGGAGTTCTCTGCCATTACGTCCATTACATATTCGAGCTGTTCAAACTGTTACATTGAATGTTTTTCAAAGTAAACTGAAACTCACCTTTTCAATTTTTTTTATTCGTAATTTTCGTAGTTTTTATGGTGAGTTTTTATAAAATGTTGCTTTTTTTCTTTGCTTTTTACTGACAAAGTTATTGGTATATTTCATGGTCGTGACATCGTCTGACGGTCGCTAAAATGGGTGTCAGACTACATCATCATCATATGGTACGGTTGTGTTTATGAAATTTTAAATACTTTCACGGTGTTGCAGTTATCGTGCAAACACCAGTTATCGTGTAATGAAATACCGGTAATTCAGTTAAACAACATATCAGAAAATGAATTGTAAGATCGATGTAGTAGCTATAGATTAACAGCCGTTCGCTGTCGTGAATTCAATTGAAATCATATCAATGAAAGTTACAATGTTTCGTAAAATTCAAAACTCGCTTTAACTTTCGATTTAATTTTCTAATCATGTTCTAAAGTCGTAAAATACAGTATATTTTTCAACTTCAATGATTATATTGAAATACACTGTGTTCGTGGTCTAGAGTCAACACGACGTGCACTGGCGATTATGTGTTTTATGTCCGATCCGTACTGGTTGTGGTTTTGTTGTGTTGCCAAGTTTATAAATTGGGTTTTTAAAAGCTTTAGGGGAAGAAAAAGAAAATGCTGTTCCATGGAACAAAAATAAAGGAATATTCTAATAAAAAAATACAGCGGTATTAAGCTAATCATCCTAAGAAAGTCCCAGATTAACCCGGGCTCCTCGGTTTTGCCCGGATGAGTTGATTGCTACAATTGAAGATTTGAAACCTTCTCAGTGATCAGAAAAATGTATAGCTCTGGTTTAATTTTTAAAATCACCTGGCAAACCTTACACAAAAGTTGAAAGCCGTAGGTATCCGCTCATACTTTTCTGCTTGTCCATTCAGTTTCGATAGCGTGTGACAGCGCCGCCATAGCCTAGCGCCTGCGAACCAAGGACCATGGGGCAGACCAGGGGGCGCTGTTCCCTAAGCAGTCCTACTCGTGTGAATGACCACTGCACATGCACTGGCTCCTTCTCATGCGAACTTATTAGAACTGTGGAAGTCCTTTAGGAAGGTAACGTGGCCATTGTAATCAATACAATGGCAGCCGCTTGCATAGAGGGCAATAGCCGTGAAGTCGATGAAAATCTGCTCGTCTGCGGCGTCTGCTCAGAAAGGTACAAGAATGCTAAACGACTTCCGTGTTGGCACAGTTTTTGTGAAGAATGCCTACGCAAACTGGTGGAAGTCAGCCACGGTCTTACTTGTCCGTACTGTCGCCGTTCACACGATGTTCCCGAGGGTGGAGTATCAGATCTTGAAAGCAGCGAATTTCTTAATGATATGGTGAAGTCGTCGTGTGAAGCAGAGAACATCGGCAGTTTGCGAACGTCACATTGCCAGGCGTGCAACCAAGGCACCGCTGACAAAGTGTGTGTGGACTGCCCTTTGACCCTGTGTGGTACATGTGCACGCGCTCACAGTGGTATTCCATTAACACGAAGCCATCGTGTATTGACCCTGGAAGATCATGAACTTTCAGAATTCAAGGCTAATAATTCTGAATGTAGTTTACCGCGCTGTGATATTCATCCCGCCTATCAAGTGAAGTACTATTGCGCCACTTGCGTTGTATCGCTTTGTTCCGAGTGCATCATGGACGACCACATGAAACACGAGTGTGTGGAGTTACAGGCAGCGGCGGCTGAATATACCGAATACTTGAACAGTCAGTTGGAAAAAGTGAAAGCGAAAGAGAAGACGGCAAGAGATAGAAAGAAAAGATTGCAAGATATGCTGAAGGATGAGGATGAACACTATGAGAAAGAAGAAAATGAAATCAAGGAATTGATGAAGCATACACTTGAAATGATGACGACGAAAATCGAGGAAAATGGAAAGATGTTACTGAAAAGCGTAAAAGATGTGTACGATTCCAATAAGGAGATACTGAATGCGAAAATCAAAGAACTTGATTTTATTGAGAGTGATTGCAATAGTGTCCAAGAATTTGTGGAAGCAGTGAAGCATCATGGGAATGCAAAACAGTTGATGTCTGTAAGGCAGGGTTTGACATCCAGATTTCAGGAGCTGCTCTCAGTAAATGATAGTGTAAGTAGGATGGAGCCATGCAGCGTTTTTAAGTTTCTGCCAAGTGCAGATTTTATGAAAGAAGGCAAACTAGGTGAGATAGCAACGAGCCAATTCCAGTTCAAGGATATTCCAGAGTTCGTCAATGTGGGAGATGAGGTACACATCAAACTGGTCACAGTCGGTCAACAACAAAAACTGAATGTATCTGAAGAAGACATCCAAGTTGATGTTACATCATCCACTGATGAGACAGTTGCTACCATGGTAACTCGTAATGAAGATGGAACATTTTCAATAACATGGCAAGCCGCAACAAGACATTATAATGTGTCAATATCGGTGTTGGGTAAACCTGCTGGGACTGTGGTAGTTCCAAAGAAGGGTTTACTTCATGTCTTTAAGGGAGATGCGATGATGGGGGCTTTGGAAAGTTTAACGGGTGTAACAATGTTGAAGAACGATGTGATCATGGTTTGTGATATCATGATTTTATTTGTAAGAATGAATCAAAGGAATGATCTCACCATACCAGTGATAATATTGTCAGAGTCATTTTTACCTCTCTATTCTGCAGTATCAAGTAAAGGTTTGATTTTCATCACCAGTTCAAAGGAAGTAGCTCTCATAAACGGCGAAGATATCAAATACTTTGGGAAAGGTATACTCATAGAGGCAGTTGGCATTGCTGTTCATCCACTTAACAGCTATGTTTATGTAGTAGATAATGGCGCACACTGTGTAAGAGTGTTCAGCCAAGATGGCGTGTATGTCAGTTGTTTTGGTCATGAACAACTGCAGAAACCAAGGTGTATTTGCATTGATAACAATGGCAATGTTATGGTGTCAGATGAGGGCTTAAACAGTGTCGAGCTATATAAAGCTGATGGTCAATTTCGACGATCATTGTCTCGCAATCTCAGCCTGAAACATCCAGAAGGTATAGCTATTGACAAGTATGGATATGTTTATGTGTGTGATTATGGTAACAGCAGAGTTGTGAAAGTGGATAGCAGGGGGTAACTTGATCTCCTGTATAGCCAAGGTAGATCGGCCAATGGGCATTTGCGTTACAAATGACACACCACCAAGAGTGATAGTTGCTGACGACAAAGACGACTTGTGTGTTGTAAGAGTATTTGCCCAGTGAGTACTACAATTAAGTTCCTTGATGGTGCTAGAATGATGCTACAAAATGAGTGGATACATGTATTTTCAATAATTTGTGTCATTATATATATTCTACCGATACTGAACAGATCCAGCATACATGTGAGAGTGCATATGCATATTCTTCAAAAATTGTCATGGATATAACTAGACATTACTTAAATTCTTTAGGCTGCTAGGATTTTTATTGGTGTTTATGCCTTGCATGATGAGTTTATTGCAAACGAATTTCCACAATGGTTGCCTATAGAAAGGCTGGTTGACAATTGTTATACCATATATGATATGTACAGTGAAAGTCTTACACGTGCGAAGACCGATACTGATCAATGAAAAGAACAGATATATCTAACTTTGGCCTTTTTACAGCCATCAACCGATGAAGGAAGACAATATTCCACTTCATTGATATTACTTTCATTAAGCCTTTCACCACCATGGTTTGTCCCAAATCCATTGTTTTCTATGGTAAAGTTGGACCTGTACTCAGGGAACTGGGGGTGAAAGGGTTAAGCAATGAGATGACAAACTGGCATGGCAGCTGATTTGAAAACAGAAACTGATGCCTATAATAAAGATGACTATGAAATAAGATTTTCACACATAATTTTATACAAAAAATGTGTGGTTTCCTAGGGATTTACGATTTCTATTGGGTTAAATTAATGTTCTGAAGTGTTACTTTATGTCACTATTGGAAGTGAAAAATTGTATCAACTCACACAATACATGAACATGGATGGAACCAGTACAATTTTCCAGTGTTAGTGAGGGTTAGATAACCATTTCAAATGATTTCATACAATCATATGAAGGAGAAGGAAAAATGTTTTGACAAAAAGGAAAATAAAACACAAATTTTTGTTCTCTAATTTAATATCTGCCGTTTGTTTTTTTGATGCATGATATACTAACTCCTATGTTCTAACTTCTCCTAATTTGTTTTCTCTAGATGTGGCCTGTACCAAGTAATATAGCAACACATCATTTGCATTGATAGAAGCATGAACAATGTGCATCATAACATTATGTAGATGCAGTTCGTGTTAACAATTTGCGACACAGCTTTGAAGGGTTGTTGATTCAGACAGGACAGCAATAAACTCGAACTTGAGGTCCATGCTGTGCTCTATGACACACCAGGATAAAGAGAAACCAGTCCTTACGGTCACATCTCACACACGGACACCCCTCTTTTAATCTGTTTGCATTCTCAGTTCCATGAAAACATGTCAAGGGCCACCATTGACAATGGGTTTGAGGTTGATCGCTGTGGTGAAAGAGTTGCTCAGTAAGGGCTGAAAGTTGTAAGGGGAATGAAATTTATGTCTGTATGGATCAGAGCACTTCACCATAAAGGCCAATTGCAAGGGAAAGCCTAGTATACGCCTCAGACTGAAAGACTTCCTACATGTTAGAGTTCCACCTGCAATTGCTAGACAGTTTTTTTCGTAAACTCAGATGCCTTCTCTCAAAGCTGCAATTTATCTACACTTCATGGGAGGTATTCTAAAGAATTTCTAAATTGTGTGTCAAGGTAGCTGTACAGGCAGTTAGCTGATAACAGACACTAACAAAGGTATGATGGAAACATAGTACCTCCAACATGTTCAGTTTTTATTGCATGGTAAATCAAATTACAAAAACGATAGCTTTTGAAACGTATGGAATTGTGTCATGGAAAATCAAATATTTTGGCAATAACCATTTCACGTGTTTGAAATGGCAAAAACAAATAGGTATTCCTTGATGTCAAATTGCATGCCATTTCATGTAACAACTTCACTTATCTATTGGACTGCAAATATGAAGCATATAGTAGCATCACCAGAGGATATAAACGAGCCCTGTAGGCAACTTAATATTTTGCGATATATGTTTAGTATTGAAGAGTTTATACTTCACGTTTTCACTATGATATTTCGACCCAAACTAAAAGTGAAAACAAAGTTCAAATGATAGGGTCTTTTTAATGCTATCAGAATTTGCTACAAAGCCCAACAGCTGATTTCGCCAATGAAGGTGCATCTAAACTATGTATCTGTAACACACATTGAAAATAAAATCAGACACAGAAAGTTGATCAAGAACTGAGAAATAGTATAAGTCGGTGTATTGACTTGTTGCAAAGGAAAATTCACAGGCCGGGAAAAATTAACATAAATGTTACAAAGTATTCTTTAATTCAAATCTGCATAATAAATGGGAGAAGACCACACACAGAGAAACAAAGGATCTTCTGAAATTGTTACAATGTTTGATTTGCATATCAATAGTTGACAGACACAAACACTGCATGCTGGGAATGACGTAAATACACAATCAAAATGAATACTATAATGTGTTTTGTTTGACACGGATTTGCACAATACCTAATTATTTACATTATGCCAAAAAAAAAGCAGACTTGCAATCCCGAGAGAGATGCAGCTTTATTAGGAACACAACTCTTTCACCACCTGTGTGGAAGAGCTGAGATAGCTGTCTCTTTGTGTTGTCTGATTATTGTCATAAAAAAGGTATTTCACAATAAGCTTTCTATTTTTGTAACTGCAAATGTTAATGTTGTTTCCAGTGCTGTATGCAGATAGAAGTCAAGTATATCTATATACTATACTGTCCTATTTGGTTCTAAATGGAGTCTACATCAGGACTTTTGATTCTAGCTTTTTTTGAAAAGACCCCTAACAAATTAATATTTCCCATCTTGTTTTCTCACTCTCTTCTACAACAGCAACAACTTACATGGCTTCATCTAAAAATCATGATCTACAAAATTCTCATGAATAATTGAATTCACATTTAAAACTACATTTGTATCTTATCCTGTCTGCTCTCTTTGTATCCGTGTTATCATTTTCGACTTCACAATTATCTGACATTTATCTGAACACTGCCCTCTAGAGCCAGGACCACGCCACACTGTATGCCCGCATTGGCTGAGTACTCATCCCTGGCAGTACATGTATTACACCAAAAAAAATTTCTCATGGAAAACAAAATTAAAAATTTCAAGCTGGTATCATGTAAATTATGTTGTATCATTCAAGAATTATAAAATAATAAAAAGAACAATAAAACATTCATTGCTATGATTATATCTTAGCTGTCAATTAATGTCTAGTTTGTGTACAAATATTAACAAAAGTACAACCTGGCACAAGTCATAATTCTTCAAGAGGTCATTAATTAAATACATGAACAGGTCAATAACACTTTCTCTCACAGGTCAATATCTCTACAGTGAGGTCAATAATTTTCACTAAACTAACTCTAGTATTTACAATAGTTTCTGTTAACTCAGTTTGCTATTTTGTCAACATAAAATCGTTTCCTCTAATACACTAAAATAACAGAGTAAAAATTTCACCTTAAAATTCAGCTATATTTCTCTTTTAAATTACTCAGATGAGTAGGCTTCAGTCTTAACATAATTCAGAAAGTCTTTAAAAAAATTAACTGTACTGTATTTGTGACAAAGGCGGTGAGGTTTAATTTGCATAAACAATCTGAATATGACTTATTTTCTTACAGACAGCGTAATTGCGCAGTTATCAGAGAATCTTTGAAAATACAACTTTTGCTACAGCATATTGAGTTTTGAATTTGGTAACGGTCTTTTCTATCAGAACGCAGCAATGCGACAGATCATTACAGTGAGTGAGTTTTCATGAGACGCTGCATCATCGTAATGAAACATTATCTGTCCCTGTTGTCTGCGATATCATTGAGTGAGCACATTATAAACCCAAACAACAAAAGTGGTCAAAAATATCTGAAAATAAAAAAGCAGTGTAAATAAGTTGAAAGGAATCAAAAGGCAAGTGTTTGATTTTAGAAAGTTGGCACAGTCAACTCAGCACAGCTCTTTCAAATCTTTAGAAGTTGACATTGAATATTGAAAAATAATATAGCACAGAATAGAACCACTTGCACACACACCAGTACAAAGTCATGTACTGGTCTTCATCTAAATATTTCCATAACAACACAAAAAAAATCCAAAAAAGGAGAAAGGCCCGGAAAATTTAGCATATTGACAGTAACATATAGCTAGCATCTTACACATTAAAATTATGTCAAATAAAATTGCTATTGAGTCGCAGACAATATAGGAGAGTAAAAATCTTACAATAATGGATACATATTGCAGTTTGGAATCTTCAGCATCACATATATCTAAAGCATCACAAATATGTGACACATACACATCCTGACTGTACATTTATTGCATGGGGGGAACCTTAGTTTACTTAGGAACAAGATTTGGAGCAGAGAAAGAGCTATGACAGAGTGAAAAAGCCAGAATTTTATTGATGTTCCTTGGAGACTAAAACACTAGTGTAGCAGGCCTTATCTTGGTACACAGATGTGGACTTTACATCACAGACTGAAATTTCAAAAGTTAGCCTGCAAGGTATTTGCTGACAAAAACTACGTTTTTTAGCAGAAATAGTCTCTTTGACTTATAAACTGAGTGACCATGTGATGCTGTTTGATTCAAGGCCATGTTTCTGCCCACTGAATGGCCTTCACCTTGTAATAGCCCGCAACAATGTTAAACTTGACACAACACATGAATATGGAATTCACTGTAAATATTAGACAATAACATTTTTTGAACACAGACTCAGAGAAAAATGGATATTATCAGTTTATGAGTAAAAGAGTTAAGAGCAGATGAAGAGGTTTTGTCCTAGTGGTTCAATTTGATTGACAAAGCAATACACTGTATACAACCAGATCAAGGAATTAGCATTTCTAAGTGAGTAGTCATATTACTAATATTACAAATGAAAATTGCACAGGTCACTGGACAAATTGTACTTACACAGTAAAATTCATACATACTGTGTCAACAATAACACATTCCACCCTGCACCGTCCTCCAAATTGGAATGTTCTGATTGTTCTCTAAGGTGGCACATTCCATTTTGACTGACATACAGGGGGTGGTTGAAAGAGGCAATGATTGACATGGTTGGTTAAAGTTTATATTAAAACACACGCATACAAATCGGCGCTCCGAACACGCAGGAAAACTGTACAGAATGTTTTACATGTTGTATGCAACATAGATAGGATCCAATTGGTCAGCTAGAAATCCATCTCTGAGATGCATCCTTTGCTTTTCACCCCTGGAGTTGATGGGAACGACTGCCGGGTCCACCACCACTACAACACCTACTATCAGGTAGTGTTCTTCCAGGACAACGTTGGTAACCAGTGGCACCAGATCCAGTGCTTCACTCTCTGTCCCATCTAACTCTACCACTACTACCAATAAATTGGTCCACGTAAATACAGCACTGAAATGACAAAATGTAATATGGAATCTTCAGTGATATGAATCATTCATGCCATTGTAATGGGTATGTATTCTGTTTGCTGAAATCTACTTGTGGTTACTTAGTAAACTGATGACAGACGATGCAGCTACAGCATTGAAGGAAAAAGTTTTGCCATCTACTGGTATCACTTACTTTGGTGGGTTTTTTGACAAGACGTATCCCGTCTAATGATTGATTACTCAATGTTACCATACTATGTCAGATGCATGGTTGATCAACTCAGTGATGACTCATTATCAATGGAGGGCATTCATGCACTACATCAATATGTCAAATACCTTTTTGTAATGATTGAAATATGACTTGAAGCGTGATGTTGACTCTAAGAAAATGCAGAATGTGCCTAACAGACAGTATTTCTGACACTCATCAATTTACTCTAATTTCTTCATTTCTGATGTGCTGTTTGTACTGGTTTGAAGCCAGCAAAGTCAACAAACTTATTACTATTATTGTGAAAATTTACAATTAAGACAGAGTATAGCCTTAATTTTGAATTTCAAATATCAGTAGATTTTAGGTACTTCGTTTCTCCTTCTAAACCACTCATTTCTATTTTTGATTTTGAAAGAAATTAAAGAGAATTGTTTTCAGTTTCCTTGAGGAGTTGGAGGGAAAGCTAAAATTTGCTGTTTTGAGGTGCACATTACCATGACATCCACAAAGTGACTACAGAGTTACTACAAACATGCTTTTATGATATCTGGCTATGCCATTTCCAAGGCTAATACAATTGTACCTGATACTCACCATTCACAGATACTTTTGTGAGCTCTGAGTACACTATTTTCAATATCAATAGGATGGTATCTCATACCACGTAGTATCATGGTCTCATCAAGAGAACCTACAATAAACAGTGCATCATGGCGTCCTGTAACCAATCAAAACAATGTAATCAATCAAAACAATGTAATTAATTAAATGTACTTACACTTGATGACATTTACAACAAACCTATTAAATCCGTAGTTAAAACAAGAATTTACCAGCAGGTTGACAAATCACTGTCTGATGGCCGATAGTCACTTAGATAAGCAACGTCTGGCTTCAACTTCTCTATGATTTTGAATTCATTAGCCGATCAGCTGTCACTTCATTCCACTATGTACCTTTTATCCCATACCTTGATTTTGCTCTTCTTTCAAAACATTTAGTATTCTCCCAGCTAGTATCACTTCTAATGCTCTATGTCTGAATCATTTTCATCACATTTTCTAACACTACACTGCCTTCTCACCTCACACCTACTGTCAACAGAATTTCAGCCTGTATGCCTCATACAATAGCACCATCTTTCCTGTCAGTCAGCTTCTGTACTTGTTTGCCTTTTGCAATCTTTTCATTTCACTTGTTTGATATTTTTCTTTTTCAGATATAGTGCATGTGCACACACACACAGACACACACACACAGACACACACACAATATCCTAAATTGCAGTCTCTCTAATTTTTCACATCAATATTCCTCTTCAAAGGCCAAACTTTGCCATCAACAACAGGACTGTACCATTATTTTTTGAAGGGGAGGGCTGAGATGGTCAGTGGCTTACCTCCATCTGCCTGTGTAAGTTCAGTTCTTTTAATAAATCCAAGATACCCAGTCCTTGCATAGGTTGTGTCTGTATCACCTGTAGTCAGTTTGCTGTCAAAGTGATCGGCATGCAATGAGTCATCTCCATAGATGGTGTAGTAACCACATGAATTGTGTGGACTGCTCACCCACACCTACAAGACATAAAGTTAACGTATACGGGTTAGCAATGCTGACAGATTAGCAGCTGAATGTGCGTTGACCCTGTATTCCAATTTCACTGTCTGAAGGTCTAACTTCACCACTGAAAAAACTGGACTTGGATTGGATTAAACCATGGTGGTATGGGGGTAAACCAGGGGTAAACTACACATATAGTGATAGTAGTACAGACACTGCCAACAGTTACTGCCTGATACTTTCTTTGTTCGTAATCTATAAACCCAGACAATCTACGTCACATTAATTTCACTATAGCTGAAGTAATCCGAGTGATAATTCCAACACAGTGCAAAAGATATTCTCATTTTGATTTCTTTATTTGAACATTAAATAATGGCAAATAACACTCATGCAAGTGAGGACTGAGGCTCAAAGTATGGGCTATGTTATTCAAAACATTATGTTACTGTAATGCTGCAGTCTTGTCACTGTCTGAATTCTGATTATGTCAGTAACAACATTCCAATTTGTTGAGAGGAGCCACCACCACCAGCAGAGCTTACACATCAAATCATGTCATCTTACCTCTCCAAGGTGAGAATCAGCACACTGTCCCTTGGTTTCAGGATTTGCTATCACTACCTTCACACCGGGAAGAATCTGATGAAAAAACATCAAAAGAGACTTTACAAACTGAATTCAAATACACCTGCTGTAGATCTCTTGTAAAAGTTTCTGTTTTACTGAAAGTAAAGCTGGGATACCAGAGGTTTTTCTTCAACCATATGCTTACAGACATTCAAGGACAAACGATCAACGTTTATTACAACTTCCTGACAAACAGCCACCATGACGTGACATACTCACCTTTCCTGATTCCATAAGGCATATACTTCCAGGACTGCCTTTCTCAACCAAGGTTACTCTGTCATTGCGTAAGGCTCTGGTATCTCCATACACTACAGTTGGATCTGGACTTGAAGCACCCTGTAAACACAGATACACAAATCATAGGGTTGGTTTATGTAGCAGATGAATGGGTTAAAACCCAGAAATCAAATAGACCACAGTACAAACAAATCCATATGCACAAACGCACATACAAGTATGTGTATTTCCATACACGTTTACACATGTGGGTTTGTTTAAACCATTATTGTGTGATCTCTTGGGTGTACTTGGTGTGAAGAACACAGCGTGTAATTTTTATTACAGAGTGGAATCATTGACATACCCAGAGCATTTTATTATCACTGGAAACTGCAACAGGTTCATTCACAAAAAGATAGATAACAATTTACTTCAAGTAACACATGTTAAGCAACAAATCATGTTTTCCATGTCAAGCTACACAAAGTGATTAACCAATCAGTAACTGCCATTCAGAACGTTGATTAACTCTCATTTAAAATCATTATGTAGAATGACCTGTGATTGTGTTGCTGTTGGGAACATCTTATCTGTAACATTGAAGAATGCTGTTATCTTTATAGCATTTGAACATTGTTGCCAGCTTACCTGAAGACATATAGCCACATTGACTCTACATCCAAATGAGGTACTGACAGCTCTGGGTGACAAGCCCAATGGTCGGAATAACTTACTGAAGGAATTACAGAGGGCAATGCGAGGTCTTTCCTCTGCCACAACAACACAGGTACGTACGCACGTCAGATCTACACTTTTGGCCTGAGGAAAGAGGTAAAAAGTCAAAATTCCAGTCAGAATAGATCAGCAAAAGAATATCTATAACCATGTAAATGAAAATCACTGTAATTTATGAAAATAATTTGCTCTTATACATGTGTCAGAGTGCCCTTCAATTTGAAACACTTAACTTATGGGGATGACATCTACTACATAGTAATATTTACTAAAGACTAGAATGTGTTCATATATGGACTTGACACATCATACAGATATTATTCTCTGTATGTTTGTGTATCTAAGCAAACTTAAAGGTTTTCTTGTTTTGTGATGAGGTCATGAGATCAGATATTTCTGACTGACACAGCAGCATGTACTTACCTTGAGTTGAGTTGTAGATGTTCCAAGACCCTTAGTACAAAGTTCCATCACCGAATATGAACAGAATGTGTCTCTCACTGAAATGGGTTAAAGAAGAAACAACTACAGTCAGAAGATATTTCTGAAAATTGCTGATGTACTGGGGTATTAATTCAACATTGACTTTGTGGTCAAGATGCACAGTACAGGTTGGAAGGGTAACCTTTGTGTTTTACATGCGCAGCAGTGCTCTCATCAATGAACTGGGGCTCATACTTTTTTACTTTTTTAACTATTGTTGTTGTAGTGTTGTACAAAGGTGAAATGACTGAATATATGACCACAAACTATGACAACACTTCTTACTTTTTGAAGCATATAAAATTATGGACATGGAGAGCAAGAAAGGACAAAATCACCTTCACATTTAATATCAATGGTTTTGAAATGGGTGTTTAACAATGGATTGAAAATACTCACCTTTGAATTGGCTCAAAGATGTCAGCCACAGACCAGGATTCATTTCAACTTCAGAGGGAGGGATTAGAATTGACTGATGCCCTGAGTAAACACTGCATAAACAACACAGAAGGATAATTAAGTATTTGGGAAGTAAGGATCCAGTAATTTGGTGTTTCACAATCTTTGTAGGACTTAGAATCTCAGACTCCAAAGTGTCTGGATATTCTTGCATCAACATACAAATTTTCTGTCCATAACTGCTCATTTACCAATAGTTCAACATTTTGAAACTGTAAATGTTAGAAATTTCACAACTTACTGGTTGTTATAATTTTCCCTTGATATCTACATATTTCCCCCTCTTCTTATTATGAAACAGCTGCCCCTTTTAGCCTCAGTCATGGATTGTGCATTTCAGATATTTGTTGCTTTCCCCCAGTTTGTTGGAGTGTAAAATGGCCCAACCCTCACACTCAGCACCTTACTTCTTAACAGGTCAGAGAGTATGTCTAGTCCCTACCCTGGTAATAGCTGAGACTACTGAAGACACAGATGCATGATGGGATTGCCATACCTGCTTAGCACCCACAAGACAAAGCCAAGGCCACTGTATGGATCCAGACACAGTGCTACAATCCTTGATGGATACAACTCACATTGTAACTTCTGTGATCTACACAATGCTGTGGCTGATGAGTGGGACATCTGAAAATATAGAGTGAAATCAAAGTGAGTGGTAATCATTAAAATGCCAGATGAACATAATTAGTTACTAACACTGTCCATAGACATTGCAGCATCCACTTTTGATCGTCCTGTTCCTGAAAGCAAATTTGCTAGCATTGCCTCAGTTATATGAAAGGCTCCCTTTGTGCAGGTACGCTATCTTTACAAAATATTGTTATCATATACCATATTTGAGGACAACAGGAAGAAATATGGCCATATGAAAAGTAACAGGCAGCATTGAAATTTCATCAAAATTACAGAGGGTTTTTTACTACTATGATGTTGCGTTGGCATGAATACATGTAAGGTAGAAAACCTGTCACATATGTTTAACTGTCTTTTTATGACACAGTTTCATACACAAATATCTTGTAGTCATTGAAATAGCTTACCTTGATACCTGCCAGCATTCCTGTAGTTGATACACTAAAATCTAGATAGGCTAGCAGTTCTGGTGTTGGTGCTCTGTAATAGTTGGTCAGTTTTTTCTTGGGGACATCTTCTGTGTCTACGATTGGTGGCCAGGATTTCACATCCACTGCACCAGCAGCTTCCTACATCAAGTAACAATAGTTATCTTTTTAGTTCATCAGTTTCTTTTCAATTTAATCATTTGCTACATTTATTTCAAATACCTGACATTTTTAGGGTTCTCAATACTTCTTGTCATCTTTAACTAAAACGTAATTTCAAACCAACCAATCAGAGATGTAACATAATCCCATGCTGCTTTCACAGATAACTTTCACCAATCACAACAGCCAAAAGGGTAGAAACAGCCAATCTCATTCAGTCTTTCAAAGGTCTCACCTTTGACTTGAGCAGTTTGATGATAGCTGATGTTGTGAGGACAGCTCTTGATTTGCTGACTTCAACAATCATCCTGACAGTTGGAAGGGTTGTCAGAATATTCTGAGCATGGGGAGGACGAATAGCAACTGGAACAGCACCTACAGTGGAATAAGAAGAATAATCAAAACTCCATTTTGATTTGACTCACTGTATGAATGTCAACCATTTTCAAGATCCTATAGCTGCAACTTTTGGTGTCTTTTCAAGTATTTTTGTTATGTGTAAAATCAAGTTTCTCCGTCTCCTTTCCAGATCATGTTTTACTGCCTAGCATTCAATTTGAAAATACAGCCTGTAATTTCTAGTTGTGAAATGAGGTTATTATTGACAAGTGAATTATGTCAAGACTAGATTTCATTTGTCAACAACAACACTGCATATAATACACTTTGTATTGCATTGACATGGCAAATACTTGTTATTTCAACACACTTCAGGGAGAAGAATATTGAAATGTATTTGGTTTAAAGAACAAAAATTATGGAAAAGTTATGAAAACTTGAGTATTTGTCTTTTAAACTATGCCTTTGGGCTGTGTTAAGAATTTATAACATTATAAACTTTGTTGTCAAATCTTGTAAATAGCCTGTTACGTCTGAAGTTCTCATCAATCCACACAAAATATATCTTATTAACATGACTTCAAACCTGGCAATAAGTTGAATTTTTGTCTTGCCTTGAGCAAAACATTCTTATCACAGTATCATATTTCAAGGACGACAATGTTGACTTACCGATATAGAGACATGCATAGAATGCTACAATCAGCTCAACACCAGGTGGATATATCAACGCTACATGATCTCCAGTATTGACCTTGACCTTGTCATGGAGGAAAGCAGCAACTCTTTCAGATTTCTTATGAAGTTGTAAACATGTCAGAGTACTCCCTATATTGCCCTGTCAAGACAAAGTACAGAATTATTAGTAGATTGGATTCACTTTGTGCATGCATTACTTTATAGAAAACTCTGTTCACTACCTGAGAACTGTCATTGGGTCACATCAATTTGTATGGATACAGTTCTACAAACCCTAATGAAAACAATGAGGATATACCAATAACTGATGGTGAAACTGTAAAAGTTAAAGCATTGAAAGAAGAGTCACCTAGATGATAGGAAACACTGGTCCTAAAGTTTGAATGATTTCAACTCTGTTTGTAACAAAGAAAGTTTTTCCACAACATGACTTCTTGGACACTGACTGGCAAAGCTGTGATAACAGTCCTCTGCATGGGATGTTGTCTCAATGTGTCTTTTGTTGAACTTACATGTACTATCTGTACATGTAACATGTGATATTGGAAACACAGATGCCACATTTGTGTTACTTCTTGTGGTGCTATGATATCTTCTGTAACTTGTCAAGAAGTCTGCAGGTAGCAGTAAGTTAAAGGAACGCCTGGCTTACCTTTGAATTCAGTAAGTTAAATAGTACATGATCTGGTGTTGTCTGTGCTCTCCATCTCAGCACCTCTGACAAAAATTGGTACTGTGGAAAAGAAAATGGTTAAAACTTTAAGTGTTATAGTTTGAGGTAGATTAAAACTACTTGCACTGATAATAGTCTGAAGTTTTATTCTTTTTTAGCATATCTCTGGCAAGAACTAAAAGGACAACATCAATGTCACCAGCTGTACATGAACATGATGTTTGGTTTATATGTGGTATGCTACAAAATATGCATCATTTGACAAGAGTGTGCATGGTTCAGTTGATCAACCACTCTGTCAATACATAATCTGTTAAAATATAGTTGTGTATGTAACTTTCTAAAGTACTCCTCTTTTCAGGGCAAGGAACAACTTCTTTCCAACTGTCTAACACATGTCAATCAAAATTGCTGACTTTGATAGTTACAATATCAATATTATGTTAATTGCTTTATGATAAAGTGCAATTGCTACATGGCTATGGTATTTGACATAGGCTATTGACTCATGAATATGCATATTTCAAATCTGAATACATACCTTCCTTGCAGTATCACTGTCTTCATCTATGAGACCAATCTCTCTACCAGATGCACCGGCAATTCTGCTACCACTGACAAGGTTACCCATGAGAACGGAAGCCGGCCCAACTTCTGCCGGTTTGATCCTGGGCTTTGGAAGATTTGTCACACATCTAGAAATGGAAAAACATAATATATATCGATGATATAATGTGATTGTGCACGGGATAAAATGTTGTGTCCGAAATTTTCAGAGCCATGTCAGAATTTCCTTTCACCGATGTTTATAAATTGAATTTGAATTTGATTACTTTGAGGAAATGCATCCATAAATGTTTGTTTCAATACAATATTTGGTGTTGAAAATCAACAGATAATGTCCATAGTAATTAGGCTGTAGTGAAACAGGTCTGAGCAATATAGCTTGCAGTACGTGGGATGTAGACTGAAACTTACGTATGTGGGCACATGAGTACATTGGTTGGGTGCAGGGTTCCTTCTAAATACTTATTCCTAGTTTCATTGATATGTATTCCACCTAGGGGAGTCTGAAATAGACAATGGAGATGAAATATCAGTTACCAATCTGTAGGAAGATTACAAGGCATATGAATGGCTGACAAAATGTACTAGGAGTACAATACCATGGGAAAAACACTACTTGGTTTATTCTAGGAACCATACACATAACAATTTGAAATATGTTAGATTGTTCAACTGTTTGAATGAAGAGTTTTGATTGAGTGAGATCATTTGATAATGATTCTAATGATTCTAGTGCAGAGATTTTTATAAAGACAAACACACAGCTGCTAAGGTTCTTGAGTAATGTAAGCATTACTTCTGCAAAGATTTCTATTCATATGTCATCTACTTAACACCACTGATCATGAATGGAACAAATATCTCATGTTTTGCTTTCACTGTATCTTTGCCCCTTACTGGGTTCTGCAGTCTGCACAGAGTATGGCTGCTCTCTTGCTCTCTTCAGTAAGAGTGGGAACTGCTCAGCACTAAGTCATTCTGGTTAAAGGTGGTATACAAATAAATGCTATCTGGGTTTTCTATTCAATTTAGTCAGCTCCCTCTGAATATTAATACAGTCAAGATGCAACAAAGCTGTAATGCTCCTTCGGTTTCCTGAATTGTATTCTAAAATTTCTAAACTCCAGCAAAAACTCTGCTGTGTCTGAATTTGATCTACGTTACCTTGGGAAGTGTGTTGTGAGGCACTAACATGAGACAGTAGACACCAACTTGATGAATGCTATCTATGGCTTGTAGAACTCTACTCATCCATTGGAAACACTGTAACATTAACCATCATATAGAAACATTGGAGAATGATAAATCAAAGAGACCACCATACTGGCAATATTTCTCAAACCTTGATGGAATATTTCAATGTAATATTTCTGATATTCCAATATAACAATGTTTTTATAGCGATAACAATCAACAGAACATTGCTTGATTCATAAACATGACTACCAATGAATAGAACTACCATTCATATATAAATTGTAGACCATTCATTGAACATACAGCATTGAAACAAAAGCACAAAACAGAAATAGACACATTTTGTTTGGTCTCCTGTGCTGGCATAATATTCAATAAATCAATTGTTACATCATGAAGTGGTAAATAACTATTCCTACAGACACAAAACTTCAATCACAATTTCCTTCCCATTGGGATTTATTGGTGGCATTTACACTGGTTAAGAAGACCTTACCTCTTCCTCTGTTGCATCTGGTCTTTGTTCAGCGATGACAATGACACGCTCATCCCGCAGTACTTTGTGAGAGAATACTGCAATTCTGAAATCCAAAACATAATCATAAATAAAGAAAACAATTGTGCAGCCAAAAGCCATTTTGAATATTGTCCCATTTACCTAGAAAACTCCAGAATCTTTGCAAGCCATCTGCAAAGACAGTTCTTCACTGATGGAATCACCTGTTACACTTTCCCTTTTACAAGACCCTGTGAATTCATTCTTGATTTCTCCACAGAGATGGCTGTTCAGAACTACTTCATTTCTCCAAAATGTGTCTTTATCTATCATTGACAGAGCCATTCTGGAGCAACTGAGTACAGAGAATTTGAAACAGCAACCAAAATGACATGATGGTACTGCCACTTCAACGAAGGTATTCAAATAAATAGTCGCACAGACACTACCAGCAGACTGTTATCTACATTGTAGAGCATTGCTTACCTTCCTCTGTAAATAAATTTCATGGGTTCCACTGCCAGTACTGTAGCTATGATGTCATCTGTATTATGTCTCCTACCACTCACTTGCATCAACCCTTCTGTCTTGCCACATACGAACACAAGCCCACCCTGTCATGTAGATATACAACAATATAATCAGTTCTCCGATGAAGTCACTATGGCATGTCTTTATGGCTGAATTCACTTCAAAGCAACATGCACATGCTGAAAGTTTGTATTGAACATGGCCATGAAAATATTGCTGATAGAAGTACCTCTAGTGAAAACACAGAGTGAAAACTGCCATGGTGTTTACTTACCGGACCAAGGAATCCCAACAAGCCAGTCCTGACAAATGAATGTTCACTGACCGGTCTGCCATCATTGGCCAATGGCTGGATCTGAAAGCCAAGTTGAAATGGTATGTGTTAAAAAACTACCGAGACACAAATAATAGAAAATTATGAAATCTGTCCTTTAGAGGCAACTTTGGGAATGTTAAAAGTTGGTGTAGCAGTAAAATGTTATTTGACTGATCAAAGTGTGGCTTGAACAACCTGTCCTTACTATTGTGGTCTTTGTTTCGCACTGTCTTGGAGGGAAGATTTCACTGTATCTCTGAGTTGGTGGCCTGGTGTTTAAATCTTTCAGGATATATTTTTACTTCAGATTTTGAGACATACATCAATGTTCAAGTGAAGTATATGATGTTATTTACCTTGAAAACAGCAGTTGAAATGCCAGGTAGTCCCCAGTACGAAGACCCAATAGCACCAGAGTGTATGCACAGTTCACCGACCTCATCTGTTTTGCACAGGTATGGAGGGCCTTCAATCTTGATTACAGCCATAATAGCTGGAAAACATTTATGATTGAAAGATGCTTACCATTTTCATGGCAAAGCAATTAATTGGAAATTATTGATTAAATCAATGCAAGTAGTGCATACCGTAGGTACACACATATCAATATGTTTACAATGAGCTAAATGCATGTTGTCTGTATTTGAAGGCGTACTTTATGCATGTCATCATTCAACCACTTTGAGAAACACATTCCTTGACAGTGGAAACTTCAAATTATAAGTAAAATGATTAGTTTAAGAATGAGTTGCACCTAAACAGTACCGAGCTTAAAACAAGTATCTGGAAATAGCTGTATATACATTGATCAGTATTGTTAATGATAATTGTGCAGGTATTGCTAAGAAAGCTACTGTCTAATATCTAGAAAATCAAACCTGCTGATAACAAAGTTCCTTGTTAATTGTAATGTTCTTAGTTTTGCATAGTAATAGCCTATGTTTTTTCACTTCACTGGAATACTCAATAAAAGATTACTGTATTCCTACCTCCAGGTATGACAACACCAACATCTTGTAGAGTGAGTGAGGTTAGCTTATCATCAGTGTCAACCCTCACTACACCATAACTCAACCCAGACATTGACAAGACTCCACGACCTGTTGCTGTGTTACCAAGCTTTCCTGGCCTGCAATGTCAAAACAATGTTAAATATCATCAGTCATTTTGTAGGTGTTTCTCTTTCTTTTCTTACATTTATACACCCTTATTTCCTACTGAGAGACATGAATTTAAACAACAAAATTAAGACTACACAGATAAGCATGTCACTCAAAACAAGGCAAAATTTCATTTTCTGTCATGGTAATTTTCAGTTCGTGTCAGCATCATTGGATATTAAAATTAGCCACAAAGGAACAAATATCAACTCATTCTTGTGAAGCATCATTCAAATGTTTGAGAGGGTATTGGAAGACATGTCTATTTTTTTATGCCACAAACTGTAATACTTTACGTGACACTCATTGTTCTGCCTTGTGTCAACAGAAAGAAATCAAATCTAGAGTGATGATACTCTTTCACATCCTTTTGTTCCTTGATGTCAAGAGTGTACCCTGGCGATATTTCAAAGCATTTCACGACTTACCTTCTGACAGCAATGGTGAGTGCCTCTGGAGAGCCAGCACAGGGACAGATGGTCTCTGGTTTCAATCCTTTACTCTGGAATGTGTTCAAGAAGGCATCACAGGAAGACAATGACCCTGCAAGTTACAAACAGAATAGATATCAATCACTGAGTTGACACATGTATTAGTACCATCATGGGTGGATATGAGTAGAATGGTGGGAGACATGTATATTTCTCAGTGATAGATAATATGATAATGAGTAAATGTCAGTATCTGTATATTTATATGAAAACATACATCTTAGGGTTGCAATTTGAATACTATATACTTACAAGGATTTGCACCATCAGCTACTAGTAACATTCTCAACGATGACAAGTTGACGTCTTTGTGTTCTTTCTGGGCAACTAATCCCCAGTGCATATCACGTGACTTCACAACCGCTACTGACGCTGTAACAAAGTCAACACGAAGTGGTGTTATTATGATCAACACATACAACAGTCACACGGTCCAAATCTTTCTCTAAAAAGTCCCTTAATGTACCATCAGACTTTACGATCCAATGTCAGCTTTGTTGTCTGATCCCATTTCATGGTACCTAAAGCTAACTTGTTCATGTAACCCTTCGTAATGAGAACTGACATAATTTTTTGTTGAGATTCCCTTGAATATCCATGTCTGGAATACATTTCCTTGTATACAAAGGACATAAACGGCCAACTATCTCAACACAATGCAACAAGACATTGCTCAACATATAGGGGAAGTGCACCAAGGATGATTTTCACATATGTGCCAGCTTTGTAGTCACTTACCCCGGAAAAGCTATTTTCGCCATTTATAACTCGCAAGATTTTTTACAAAAAACGATAGAAATAGTACAGGAAGTTGCCCATGTAATTTGAATCATGGGAAAAAGCGCCAAGCTTGGAGCTTGCATAATGTGATATGGAAGGGACCATTTTCCCATGGGTATGGCATTGTCCACTCACCCATGCTTAAACCAGGCTGTGCGTATTTACATAATTTTTGTTTATACTGTTTATCCTTGCATAAACAATGAATCACTTATAATAAACTTTCCACTGTCAGATTTTGTGTTGCTGTTTACTACTGTGTTACTGTGAGTGGACAATGTGGGGGCCATACCCGTCCGAAGATGGTCCCTTCCATATCACATTATGCAAGCTCCAAGTTTAGAGCTTTTTTCCCATGATTCAAATTACATGGGCAATTTCCTGTACTATTTTATCGTTTTTTTTTAAATCCCGCGAGTTATTAATGGTGAAAATAGTTTTTCCTGGGTAAATGACCACAGAGCTACCACATATGTAAATATCATCCTTGGTGAACTTCCCCTTTAAAAACAGATGATGGTGCTTGGGTTCATTCACTCTGCGGTACTTACCTTTGAACTTGGTGACCATGTGAAGCCAGGATGCAGGGTTGATTTTCATCAGAGAGTACGGTACAAACACCACATGCATTCCATTGAACACAGACTGTGAAGATAGAGAGATATACACTCAGACTTAGAATTTAGGTAGTGAGGTTTGAGTTATGGGGACATTTTGCTTGATATATTGTAGTTGTGGTGTGAGATTAGAAAGTCTGGCATGTCTGCTACAGAGTTTACAGTGACTGTTTTACAGAGGAACTGGTCAATGGAAACCACCACAAGTTGAACATGTAAAAGTAGACTGGTGTCAAATGTTTATTTTTTTAATATTTGTGGATATAAAAGACACATCCTGCAAATGAATACTTTACAATTCTTCAGAGCAGGATGTGTGATAGTGTCTGTCCTTCCACACAACTCTCAAAACTGTCATTTTTATTAATTGCATTGTGACAGATTAGAATTTTCCACAGATGTTACAAGTCACTTCCCCTTGGCACAGTTTCACACTACACCACAGCCATGATCTGATTCCAACTTACTGTCAGTATTCCATGCCACATTCCCACATCTCTCTTGAAATCCAGGACATTGACCATGACTTCACCTTCCGTGTAGTTACAGGCTGCAGTCAGTGTTCTACAGTGACACAGCATTGCTGATCTTGTCACAGTCACACCCATCACACTGCCATCTTTACCTGTCGTGTACTGAAAACACATCACATACACAATTATTAAGTAAGTCAGCCCACAGCATGTAATTGAACAAACAGTGCCATGTCTTGACACTATCTTCACATGATTGATCATGCAATATGCAGTTTCATTTTACATTGATTCAAACCTCACTGAATAATATCCCTTCCTCCACAAAACCGTCTTTGTGAGTTTTGTTTGGATGTTTTTTATCCAAAACACAGACCCATACATGTTACTGGTACCCCTAAACACACGTGTCTCAAACACAGGAACTACACAATCACAACATTTTGATAAATGCTTCCACCAAGTTGAACATTATCAGGAATCATGCGCATAATATAATGATGTACACCATTATATCCTGCAAAATGCAAAAATCAATCTGGGGGGGGACAAACGATCTTGATATTCAACAAAAGATATCTCCGGTATGGCGTGTTGGGATCAATTTCTCCAACATTTTTAAATGATGCTCAAGAATTATTCTTCTCAAACACAAAGCACAGACAAAACTCTACTTACTTCAATGTATGCTGGTGTCTCTTCAGAAAGCCTTGGTGGAAGGGACCAGTCTTTGGGAGGCTTTGTTAAATGTTCTGTTATAAACCATGTTAACCTTGGCCATCCTATCAAATCAAGTCAAATCAAATCAAATCAAAATAAAATCAAAATCATAATTACAGTCATATCATTTTTCATGTCATAAAACGCAAGGTGAAAGCTGCCAGATTTGATATCATTGAAGTTGATAACTGTGAGTAACGTCATTGTGACTCAAAAGCAGGTGTACTGAAACTTTATATGCAAAACAGGCTTTTCTTGAAGGATGGTGTGAATCAACTGTTCCTGTTATCAAAGGTATCTGTCTTTGTCACCTTGTGTTTGTAACCCTGTCATAAAGTCTCATTGAGCGAAATTCCTAAATATGAGGACATAAATAAATCCCTGATAGATTTGTCATGAAGTGAATAGAAAAGTTAAATTCATACCTTTAAAGGTGACAACTTCGCCAGTTTGTGTTTTGGCCAGTGTTTTCAGACAGGCTTCACTGGTGAGTGCTACAGTCACTGAACAACTACCAAGTAAAAACCCAATCTGTTGACTTCCAGCATCCTGTAATATTGAATGACAAGGTATAACATTATGATGAGAATCTGTTATGTGCAATAGGATGTGAGTAAGTCAATTCTTCAAAGGAAGACAATTAACTTGTACAATGCATTCACAACTCTTTTTACAATAGTATGCAACTTGGTACAAAATTCATGAGACACAAGCTCCCAGTTGCACATCACATGGCATCACCACGGTAATTTCCCAACTGCTCTCACCAAAGCTATCGACCCATAGCAACAATGTCTCACCTTTCTAGAAACAGGTACTTCAATGGATACAGGTACAACCCCTGCTGTCAGACAGCCATAACAACCCTACTCAATATCAGTGCATCTGCTGGTCTTACCTTTCTAGAAACAGGTACTTCAATGGGTACAGGTACAACCCCTGCTGTCAGACAGCCATAACAACCCTACTCAATATCAGCGCATCTGTTGGTCTTACCTTTCTGGAAACAGGTACTTCAATGGGTACAGGTACAACCCCTGCTGTCAGACAGCCATAGAATGCACAGATAAAACCTATGGGATCTGAATTTGGAAATACAAGGGCAACCTGCAACAAAAACACAATAACAGTTAACATGAAGAAAACAAATACGTAAGAGAAAGAGTCACACACCAAAGACTTATAATTAGTAATAAGGCATGTATCTGCTCAGCAGAAAGCCTATCAGATAATTTGGATATTTACCTGGCTAACAAATTACAAAATCCATTTTCAGAAGAAATATTGATTCCTTTCTTTGTTAGTAAGAGTATGCTGAAACTTTCATTTCCATTGGAATATTAAATCAAGTATCTGTCGGTGAAAACATTACAATCCTGCACAAGAATGATTTCAATTGTGAAGTTGGCTACTTTGATACACTGCTGATGAAATGTCACTATATCATAATATGGCAATCAATGGGAGGATGTACTGTGACAGAAAACTACATTATGACATTGAGTCAACCTAAGATAAACTAAACAGGTACATGTAGAGAGACTCACCCTATCACCAGGTTTAACACTGGCTTCTCCTTTGTTGCCTATTCTATGCAACAATGAAAACGCTATCTTCTGAGTTCTGCTGAGTAATTTGCCTGTGAAAACATTAAATCAGTGAAACTGTTCAATAATCTGTTGATAGCTTTGCTATGTTCAACTGAACAGCAATTGTGTCAATAGCAAAAGCTACACAAACCAATCTTCTAGTACAAAAATATTTGTAAACTATAGTTTGTTCAACTCACAAATCCATTCCTTTAAAACCGAGTGACTGTGATACTACTGCAGATTTTTTTAATAATTAATGTTTGTCAAGAGGGAATTTACTCAGATATATTATGCCGATTTTCCCCACATACATACCACGTACACTCTGACGCAATGCATAGTTTGATACCCTCTCAGAACTCACAACAGTTCGATGCAGAGATTAACAGGTAAAAAGAAGACACACATGGACACATAGCTTACATACTTTGCAGCACATACAAAATAATGTCACTGAACTCATACTCTGAGTGCTACTGTGAATCAACTACATATATGGAATCAATTCTGTCTTACCATAAGTTAATGTAAATGTTGGTTTTCCATTGCTATCCAGTGACGTCACTGCTGGGGCCTTGTACGTTGCTGAGCCGTACCTCTGAACTGATGCTTCCAGATTCCTGGGTAAACCAGACGGGATCTGAAAGTGACAAATAAATGAAAGACATTGAGTATTAATTACTGTATACATTTGAAACACATGACAAATTTATGTCTATTGAAATATTGTCATGCCTCTTCAATTTTTGACATATAAATGCTACATTACTAGGATAGGAATTGCCAACTTTCGTATTTTTTAAAGTCCTTCCAAGTGACAGCAAAACAATGTGCGACATAAAGACAAATTAAAAGAAGTTTCACGTTAGGAAAACCATGATAAAGAATATGAAATCTCAGAAAGCAGTAGTACTTACAGATAACTGTTCACCAACAGCTGGTGTTATTGTGTTACCTTCTGGTCTAGGAGCATTGGGGTCAATCTGGTTGGCTTTTACTGAAATACAAGAAAATATTTAGTTCACTTTAAGTGTACAAGTTTCTTTTCACTGCTGATTGTGTTGCAGAAAAAAACAACTTTAATGCAAGCTGGGCATACCAAGATCATATATGATTTTCTAATGTTCTTTAAAAATTTCAACAAATACTGCCTCTTCAGATTCATCAAACATAAGTATGGTATTAAAACATCACAACATACTGAGTTTTTCTATAAAGAATTTCATGTCTTGCCTATAGAGGGCGTCCTTCGTTTCATGTACATAGCTCTATTCAGAAAGAACACTGCAGAGGAAAATCAGAGATGCTGGCTGCTCTGTTCTGTTTGCATGAAATTTTACTGTTGAAGAGTAAAACACACTGAAGACTTACTTTCAAGTTCTTCATCTTCATCAACAAAGAATTCTTTAAGAGGTTTTCTCTTGGGTCTCTTCAGCGTATTCAATAATTGCTGGATCTTGGCAGACACTTTGCTATTGGTTGTAGCTTTAATTAGTACAAACCATTAGTTTTTATGCATTCACAGTTTTTCCAAGGTTTCATTTTGAACGTAACATCATGCGAATTTTTTGTGAATACAGAAGTAGCCGTGAAACGTGAAAAAGTCCCATAAAACTTTTATATAGTAACAGATGAAATGTAATGTTTTCTCTCTACACATAATTATTGAGATTTCTAATTTTTTTTGCATTTATGGTAGAATATTAAATTGGGAAAGAAATAGGTATACTTTTGTGAAACAAAGCTAGACTGCTGTGGATATACAAAATCTTCTGATGCTAAGAATTTATTATATATGCCACTGCAGAATTGAAGGTGACTTTCCAGCATATACATTTAAGTTTTACATATCAAAGTTTGTGTCTGGACTTTCAAGTTCCTGTTCCCCTGACCCAACTTTGGTACGTCCCTATTGTTTGTAGTGGGGTGGGTCGACCCATATGCAGTGACTTAGGGGAGGAAGGGTTCATATAATGACTGTGCAGATACATCAATATTTTGAAACTTACGTGCATCTCCCTGGTCATCACCAACTTGCAGCCTGTTCCTAACACTGGGTATATGTGGCTGTGGTCTATCATTAGCACGTCCACCAGTATTGGTTGTCACATCTGGAGGTGGGTGCTGGGGTTCATGCATTTGTCCTGTAATGTCAAGACACCAATGTGTAATTATCTAACTAATCACCAACACAGATCATTTCAACACAAACTTTTAAAAATACTCTTCAAAATGAAAAGGCAGAATAGTTTCATATATTGCATCTAGACTACTGTAATCTTTTCTTTCACGTCATGAAAAGAATTGGCAGTTTTCTTAACCATCAATGTTAAGCAATGCTGGGTGTTGTTACTATAACTTACAAGCTGTCACCTGTCTCTAAAGGCAGTTCTACTGTTAATCTCCTCTTAATATTACAATAATGGCTGATACTTGCTATGTTGAGTATAACAACACATGACTGCCTTTGTTTTTATCAATTTAGAAGATTTAGTGATGGGAACACAGACATTCAGAGTGAAACCAGTGAAAGACATATGTAATGTTTGTTTGTAGTAATTAATGTTTAACTGACAAAGACTGATAGCCAAGATACACCTAACGGCATACATTTCAAATATCAATAATATTTGTCAGTGATATAGAGGAACATATGACATAGAAATGTCCACTTACGACTAGGGCTTGGTGCAGATGAATTGGCCACCTCAGCTAGACTATTAGTAGTTGTTCTAGGTGGCAGGACATAAACACCTGTGGGGGCGCCATTGGGATGGGGTCTCCGACTGTCCTTGGGGGACTGGTGTGAGGGGTGTCTGGGGACATGACTTGGAGAGGGACCGGCAGAGGCAGCTCCACCAAGACTGGAACTGGATGAGCTGCTCTGGTTGCTGGCTAGGGAAGGGGAATATTCCAGGAATGGTTGGGATCCACCGGCTGGGTGCCCGCTGGATTGGCTGTCATCCTCATCTGATGATGAATCTGCAAGACAAGTGACTCAGACATGTTATGGACATGAACTTGACACTGAGATGATACTGACAACCATACAAGTACCTGTATGACAATTTTCATGTAATGATGATAGGTATGTTATTTTTATATTTGGAATGAATTGCCATGAACATTTAGCACTAACCACCACTGGTACATCAACCTTTCTTGGGCACTATGAACTATGTGTGTGTGTTGTACTAATGTACATTCTTCACTAAGATCATCATATATTTACTGAAACTGTCTTCATTTCAACCAATAGAGGGCGCTCTTCCAAAAATTGCTCACTGTTCAATGGCATTGGTACCTACTCAGGTATTTTCACATTGTCATAAAACTGATATTGAAACAGTTTTACGAAAGCAAAACATGCTAAGATGTGTGACAGAGTTTCATGTTTCGACTTGCTCCTTTCTCACAGTACAGAACCGTACTACATGACACAAGAATTGTGACAAAACTGCACACCATCCAGAACTGCCTGGAAGGCAAAGATACCTTAGATTTTCAAGCAACACTTGTAATTGAGCTTTTACCAGTTTTTCAAACTACCGGTATGCTCTTTCAGCCTTCATTGCAAAACACAAATATCAAACTACGGTAAAACTCTCATTTTCAGACGTTCAACGATGCCTTGATGTTTGATAGAGTTACATGAGTACTTAGCATTTTGTTTCCGTTATCATGGTTTATACCTAAATTCCACACACACACACACACAGTGAAACCTCCAAGCATTTACTTCAATCAAAATGTACAGATATGATCTATATATGATCATCTTTCAACCCCTCTAAAAGCTGAGTAAAATAAAATAAATTAGAAGTGGAGATTTCCAAGGTCTGAGAGACAGGACAACCTTATTGACATGCTAGAATGGCATTCTGGTCTGAGTTAAGTAACACTCAATGATCAAGAGACACTTCAGGAACAGAACTGTGAATCAATGGGTGACCTTTCCAGCATTTCTCAAGAGGTCGCAGAAATTACAGATCAATGGTAACTATGGGCAACCGTAATGCTATTCGGGAAAGAACATTAAAATTTTGTCAGCACTGAAGAAAGCGGAGTGGAGCTCTAGGATAATCTTTTAATTCTGTCTTTCAGTGAAGAGCTCTGATAATTTTTACTCATTGTACATTGGACTATTGCAGGGAATTAAGCTGTTTAAAGGGAAAACCAGAACTGCTTAGTCAAAAATGTAATCTCAATATTTGAACTCTCTCTTTCCACCTTACATGAATATCCACAGCCTGGGGAATGATGATGGATTACGGATCAAGTAAGTCATCACATCTTGGATGTGGTGTCAAGGAAGGCAATTTGCTTCAAGGAAGTTAACTCTCCTGTGTAAGCCAAGCTGAACTGCTCAAGTATAACACAATCAAAGCAATGCAGTTTTGCCTCCAAAAATCTTGAAGTTAAATATGATACACATCTCATATTTTATGACTGTATCTCTGCACAGCAGATACATGGCTTTTCAATATTTCACATGCATCAGCAGATCAACATGACAGATGCATTGCTCATAACATCGGACTTCAGAGCCGTAGAAATAAAATGCAATGATGTGTGTAAAAAGAAATATCTCAGAATAAACCTATTGCACTCTAGATTTGTTACACAAATTGAAACAACGCCTGACTTCACTGCTTGCTTTTAAGACCAGAGGTCCATACATCTGTCTTGGTTTCTACTCTGTTGTCTTGTGTTTGCAGTTTTTCTGTAAATCATTTGTGTTTGCACATTTTGGAATAAGTATACATGTGACTAAGATTTTCAGACTTTGAACTGGTTACCGTAAGTGTAAATTAGTTTGTTTTGTTTTCATGAAATGTGTCTTTGCTGATATAGTTGTTTTATGTTCCACTGAAAGGGAACTGAAAATGACATTGTTACTGTTGAATCATTGTATCGACAAAGGCAAATAGCGGCATTATCTCACTGAACAATCTGTACATATTCAACACTGTGTATTGCGATTTCTAAAAGGAACACAGACAATAGACATAAGAGGTGTTTAACCTTTTCATGACCAAATTGTTGGACAAAACCTAGGGTTCAATGGTCAGTACCTAGATTTCAATGCTTTTTGTCAGATCTAAGTACAGCGCATTAGGGTAAATGGTTGAGTTTGGCATTACTGTAGCTATATCTGATTACATCTGTGCCTTGGTCCAGCTCTATTGTTCAAAGCCATGAAAGATAACTGTGTGTGGGAAATGAGACAGAAGGCTTATCAAGATTACCATAATACCGACAGATGCACCAAGAAGACCTGGTGTTGATAAATTTGGCCATAGGACTCATGTCTTGAAAGGTTAATGAACTTGGCACTGGCAGCCCATAACAAAATCACATGCAAATACAATCAAAATAAATATAAAGTTGTTGTATCAGTTAGTATCAGCTGGGTATGAAAACAAAACCAAAAGTAATACAATGCTTGTGTTTAGTTTGGCTACTGGTGCATGACTAATATCTGAGTAAAACAACCTGAATTACATTGTGTTGTGGCTTCAGTGAGTGACATCATTGGCTGTGTTCCTCTACAAGGTGTTCAGAAATTCTTTGTAGGGAACAACCAAATTTAACACTATCACCCCATTTCCCTGTGGAGAGGTCCAACTTTACAATAGAAAACATTAAGATGGGACCAAACCATTGTGGTGAGGGATGAAACAGTACACCCACTGCCAGACGACTAATCATTGGAGGGTAGTGTCTGAAACCTGGACAGCAATACTGCCAACTTGACTCATGGGTTGGACTCAGGGACTGAAAACAACATTCCAATTGCGAAAAACAGTCCAGAATCCAGTCCAGGTTTTAGACACTGCCCACTAATGCTGTGATTCAGGTGTTGTTTTGACTCAGTTGTGTTGATTTGGAAGCATACATTGATATTATCTACCTGGCGGTGTCTCCATAGCTGTAGTGTTTGCCATTAGTGATGTTCTTTTAGACGGCATAGGCACTGCATGCTGCATCTGTTTCTGTCTGGCCAAAGCCTCTCTAACAGCCTCCTCTCGGACATCTGTTACAAACACAGGTTATAAAAGTTAGAATCACAATTACACATATGCACAATACACCCTTGCTTTACCGGGTTTTGTGTTGTTCACCTTCCTTGCATCATACAACCATGACATCCCCTTTTCTTGATGAATGGACTCAACCATCAGAGGGTAAGCAATGGGGTTAAACCACATTGTGTGAGGTGGATGACACATATATACAAAACTATACATGTATACACGTACACCAGCATGGTACCACAACAACTCAACTCATTTCATAATGCACTTTGATTTGACTTGAATATAAGTTCAAAGCAAAGATTAAGGAACTAATTTGTTACACAGGGTAGAACTTGAAGTACTGTAGCTTTTTCTTTTGCGCAATGTTGTTTTCTTCAAGATGAGCGTCAAGGCAACAGTACCGGTACATGTAATACTTTTCAATGGAGCAGGATGTTAGTATTGGTTATGAAACCCTGAGGCCATGAAACTATTCATAAGCTGATCTCAGCATGGCAGCATATGACACATGAATGAAATTACACCATTTTCAAATACTTGAACACTTACAGACCAACTGGTGTATGGAATCACTTTGCTAGGAGGGGAAACGGCAGAAATACAGACTGCATCAGATCTTTTGCAGAAAATCAACATATACTAGCAGTCTGTTCCAGGAAACTGGCAAAAATAATTCTTCACAATGATATCAAATTTTTATGTTTTTGACTTGTATTGACTGTCTTGACATACAACGTAACTGGTATCAACTGTCTTGACATACGACGCAACTGAACCTAGCATGATCGTATTTCTTGTGATATCCCCTGTATAGTACGATTTTCCAGGACTGAAAAAACAGAAAATTCTTCTCTGATATCTGGGTACTTCAAGATAATCCTGAAAACCTTTCTAATTTCAGACTATTTTATCTATGATATACCAGCTATTGTAGTTTGCAATATGATGATATTATAGAGCTATACTTTCGGTGCTACGACTGTTTATAAAACAATATATTCAAAAGGTCATTTCAGGACAAACACATCTTGTATGGATTGAAGCTAATTTACAGACCAATAAAAGGTTTTACAATAAGTAATTAAAATAATTGTCAGTGTAAAATATATGACTCCAGTAACAGAGTTTGAAATCACACAACAATCAAAGCATTATGGTGCATACATCAAAGAATAAAGCTTTCTGACCTTATGACCTTTGGTAATACTTTAATATCAGCTGACAGTGATGAGGGCAATGTGCCAAGATATTGTGTGTTTTATGCACACTGCGTTATGCTTATTTTGTGTGCTAATATTTCTAGTTGCGATGAAACCTTTTAGTGTTTTTGAAATCCAACTTGTGATCAAATAGGGGAACGGATCTGTTATCTTTGATCATTTTTCTTGTTGTTTTGTCACAGAATACTGAATGTCAAGTCTACAGCTGTCAGTGTACATAGAATACACATAAATTGTACAGTATATACAATGTACCTGTTCACCAAACAATATTATTGTTGAATTTTAATTTATTTGATTTATTGTTTTTCTTGCTAAGATTAGTTAAAACATATCAGTAGTAGTATGTTTACTGGAAAACCCAATATTATTTTGTTCCACAATTATCAAAATCAAATAAAGGTATTGCCCTGGACTCTTATTGAATACGTTATCACCTAGCAGACATGTACTGTATGCACACTACTACACTAAAACTATATGTACTGTGAAATTATGAAGTTTCTGGGAAATTTTATTGAACTACTTTGACATTTGGTAATCAATTTGTCAGTATAACAACAGAATTATTGATGTACACATATTGTTATTGAACCTTTTCACTAGGATTCAATTTAGCAGATCCCATTGAATATGTGTGTGCTGCTTTGATAATTTGGTTGAGTTAGACTTATTTTGACCCATATGTTTTAAAATATGTATGTATTATACAATCTTTTATACATATGATATGATGACAGGATTTATATTAAGATTGAAACAATAACTGTCGACTGAGTTACACTTTTACAGTGTGTAATTGTCAACACAAGGAAAATAGCTGTAACTATTGATAACATTTTCATTATTTTATTTCATAAACAAAAATATTTTATTCTTCACTTTAAAGTTTGCGGAAATACATAAAATATATTAACCTTGCCAAAATAACAATAACACAATGTACACTACCGGTATATTATTGTTGACACATAAATTCTAGTCCGAACTAGAATTCACTTGCCCACAAGAACAATGATATTACACTGTGTTGACAATTAAAACACTAGATAAGTCTGCATGATTTTGGGCGTTAAACAAGAAACTGTATTTACAAAAAGAAATCAGAGAAAATAGAAATAAAAGGTTCAGCTTAATGGAGCTTTAAATGACTGACTGACAGCACACAGGGTAGAAATTTCACTCTTTGATGTAAACACCATGGGATTTGACTTCACTACATGTAAATGCATACACTGACGTCAAAATTCAAGTAAATCTTTCTTTGATCATCACTTGAGGAAGCATATTACATCATTCTGGTTATTTGATCTGCTGAGGAAGCCATGAGGGACATGTAAAATGACAGAACACTGACCAAGGTCTCACTAAGGTCAGTTATCAGCAAATGCTAGGGTCAGCAACGGTAGTTCACCATTCATAGATTACTATTCTATAACTGTAAATCAAATATTTGAAATGTACAGAAGGATGAAAAGTTAATGTAGGTCTTGGGTTGGTAAAGGTAGATGTACTTTTTACGCTATGGGGAACTTCCCTTGCCGGTGACCTCAAAAACGTTCAGCTCACTGCTTTGGGTCCTTGCCAAATGTATCATTAAAACTTCACCTTCCTTTGGGATGCAGGGCTGTATTTCCTTTTCAAAGTCAGTGAGAAGGTTTTAGTTGAAAATGTCACGGGAAGGATGTGGCTTATTACCATATGATGGTGACACAAATTTCCTTTCTGCTGACTTGGTCTGGCTAACTTCAAGTCAGAGGGGTCAAAATAGCAGGGTACTCACTCCAATGTCTTGAAGGAGGACAGAATGATGAGAAATCTATTTCCTAATTAAAGCTTATTTATCCAGCTTTTTTGCAAGTTGTACTGATAATTGTTTATGCATTAGCAAAGAACTGTCAACTAGCAAATGGTAAGGTTAGTCCCTGCTAATGTTATTTCATCAAAAGTAGTGAATTTAGATACAAAATAATTGTTTAGCAGCATTCATAAGTGTGTGTACAATTGCTGATAAGATAGGAGTCTGTATGCTCATAATGGTTAAGCCAAATGAAATAAATATGCAATTTCCATTGCATTGTGGGTATTTACATTGGTTTTCTCTGAGTCCAAAAATAGTGACATCATTATAATGCTACATGTAGTAATAATACATGCATTATTGAGCTAGTATCCTAAAAATGTCCAGCAAGTTACAAAGGAATCAGTGTGCCAAAGGTTGAATGCTTGACAAAGGACAAGATTGATATATGAAGGGACAGTTTTATAAGCATTGCGGTAGTCACAGGTACGGTACTGGTAGCCCTGACTGGATTCTGTTTGACAAGATGTCAGAAATTAGCTATTTTCAAACTCAATCAAGTAGTGTTTATCAATACATCACACATACATGGATGTATATCCTTCAAGATAAGAGACTGAATTATTTGCTTAGACGAGGTGTTGAAAGATTGTATTTGTCATTGAGTCAATTATTTTTTTTTAATTTTATTTATCCATCATCCAACGGACGAACCTAATTACAGGATGAGGTACATGTACCCATAACCCACCACCCAAGTGCATTGCTCAAGGGCACAACACCGTGCTGGAATCTCAAATTCATTATCCTCTAACAGTGAGTCTAGTACCCTAATCACTGTGCTTCCAAAATTCTCTGATGCATGAATGTTCAAATTAAGTATTTATTTATTTAGTAAGTTTTTCATTTATTTATAAGAAGTTATTATAAGAACACATTTCTGGCAAGAGTCATGAATATGCAATCTATACTTGCACAATTCATTCATTATTCTTGAAAACACTGAACAGTTAGTGCACAGTATGCTTGACATTCTACATTTTACATGTGCTCTTTTACCTTGGAGGTGATCCAGTGTCTCAGACAATATCATGTGCTTACTATGAACAGTCTCCTATTCCTTAGCACATGCACTATAGTATGACTGTATCTATATGTAATCAGGTAAACAGTATCAAGACAGCATGTGTTGGTAATTCTGAATGGTTGATACCAATGATAGATAGATGGCATTATCACAAGATACATGTATAACCAATCAGAGAATGCATTAGTTAAAACTACAATGTGGGTATTATTACTGAGTACCAGGGGTACATGTACATGTAGTACTGCGTTATTAGGAGAGGTGACCAGACTATGGCACATGCATGTGTCAACACTAACCCCCAGTTTGTTGATGAATAACATCATCAATAAATACAAATTTACTGGTTGTGCTCAATATTTAATCAAAGTTTCAAATCCCCCAGAAATTTGGCTTTGAGCCACAATGTGGTTACATTTAACCTAATGAAACATGCAGCTCATTATGGTAATAGGAATATTACTGACTTTACATCAACTTAAACGATAATATATCAACTTCCTCTTCTATGTTTATGGACTTTTTTGATTGTTCTTAGTGAGCTAGAAGGAAATTACTTTGACAAAATAACAAAATAAATTTATATAACAAACATTTTGATTATAATGAATTGTACAAATCTATATCCATACATGGCTGTGGTAAATAAGTTCCTTTTCAGAAGATACTTAATATTTTGATAAGACTTAGCTGAAGGTAATGGTAATTTGACAGTAGTGTACATGTAAATGATGTACAGTTTGGCGAGCTTTTATAGTGCGTGTACTACAGCCCTTCAACCCTTTAAGTGCAGTAAATGTTCCCACCAAAATTTTAGTGGAACATTTTTACCACTTTTTATGAATTTTTCTGTTATTTTCTGATAATTTTGGACTAAATGGACATCAGATTTCATTGGTTACAGTTTGTTATCAAAATTTTGACAAAAATCTGAAAAAAATTTACTGGAGCATATTTTCTAAAGGTGACAAAAATTGACTTTGGCGCTCAAAGGGTTAAGGCTCGTAACTTACTCTTTGGAGCATTTTTTAAGATTTCTATTCCACATGACCATTTCAGTTGCTTGCTCCTTACTACATGTGTAGACACCATGAGTGTTGCTTGGCAACAGAGCATTTTACAAGTGTAACATGTTTTGTTAGCCTTGAAAACTGAATTGCTGTCCAGACTCATTAATTAATTATGAATTGTGAGAATTCATTTCTCATATGCACAGGCTGTGTTGACAAGCCAAATACTGGGTACTTCAACATGACTTGAGAAGTGTATATTTTGAGAAGCAGGACAAAAGAAGTGAAACAGTTTTAATAAAGTTACAAGGCTCAAGAGGAACTTGATGATAATATGAAACTTGATTAAGAAAGAAATTCAAGGAAAGCTCAACAACTGGGACAATAACAGCTGATGCATGGACAACAGTGAAACTTCACTTTTACAGGAACACAAGCAATTTTATGTTACACCGTCTGCACTGTATGTCAGAAAGTCAGTAGGTTTGGTAATTATACTGAATAATGAAGTAATTGCATAAAGAAGAATTTGAGTGTTTGAAGTGGGAACACCAACCATGATGAATTAACTTTGTTGAGGTTGTCCAATGATCTGAGAACATTTTGGTTAACATCAACATTTTGGGCGACAATGGAGATGTAATGTTATTAAAGTTGTCAGATGAGAGAAATTGCATTAGACATCCCAAGTGATACCTGTCTGAGTCTATTAAGTGTGATGTCGCCGATGAGTCTTCTAGACTGGGTGTGACTCTTCACATTGTGTTAGTAATTGTACTTTTGTCTGAGAACAATTCAGCAAAGATACAGTGAAATTGTTGTGTGAATACCATGGCCTTGCTTTTTCAGCTCTGTTGAAGATTAGAGTGTTATGACGTTACCATTCTGTTGTTAAAAGGGTGAAAATTACATTTTTTTATTGGACACTTCATGATTTGCCAGACAGATTATTCATAATGTCTGCCATATTGTGCATGGTATTTCTGAGACTTTCCAAGGAAAATCACAAAACTGGCTGTACATCAATTTTCCGTACCATCATATCTTACCATCATATCTTACCATCATATTTTATGTGTGTTCACCACTCTTTTTTCAATGTTCTTCATGAAAAGAGCAGAAATTTGTCTTCAAGGAGTTTAATTTTTCAATTTGTCCCATACTTTTGTACATAAAGTATACAATGTAGGAAATTTGAAATTCTGCCTGAGGACTTACAGACTAATTAAGTGAATATTCCATTACAGATGAAGTCATCCATTCCAATATTACTTGCTTTCACACACTGACATAGAATTGACATCAATACCATGGATGGACACACTATACCACAATGCAGTCATGACTTCATACGGTAACTAAAACAATGTCCTCTGGATTTAGAATGCTAGCATTTACATGTAACATGAACAGAGGGGCTACATGTACATGTAGACCCTATTACTCAATTTTTTATCTTCCAGTAAAAAGGTTTTCTTATGCCTGGCAAATCTACTGAGGTGTTAGAATGACTCTTGGACTTTGGTGAATTAATATTTAACTTTATATGTTTTCTTAAAGATTGCTGAAAATATTTAATGTTATAAACCAAAATGAGCAGCAGTGTTTTGACAATAATTCAGTATTTTGCTGATGTAAAGAAAGATAATGAAAATACTTCCTTTTTACTGCATTATAATCATTTTGTATGCCACACTTTTGAATCTGTTTCATGTTTTCAGTGCCATAAATATATTTAATCAAATACACTGTCAACATTGAATTACATATCATCTGAACTTAAATTAAATTGTCGTCAATATCAATGCAGATTATAACACAATGACTAGAATTACAACATAATTAAGAAAGGTAATTAGAAACAGAAGATGAAACAAACACAAATGTTTCCTGCATTACATGTACCACGGTCCCTCCACGTTACCCTAAGTCCTTTCCATTGAATTCTGGCGATATAAATGGTGATATGTTTGGATGGAGTCATACATACATAATCAAATAATTCACTGCTTTATGACTGTCACTCAGTTATTCTTCAAATGTCTATCACATGTTTCTGGTAATGTATTTATAATGATCATTATTTTTTCAACTTTGAAATCCTTTGCAATGAGGCAGGGGCTACGCAATAATACATTCAATGCTTTAATAATTAACACGTAATCCATTTTTACATATGGGAACTGTGCAATTTGCGGTACATGTACAAAGGATTGATCCCAGTGATGATTTTTTTCACTTCCCACATTGGTGACTAATCTGCACTGTGCCAGGCACTGGCCTCTCATTCTCCTTTTCAACAGAAAAAAAAATTTGTCAAGTCAACAAATATAAAACCACAGATGATGGATGACAGCAGGGGTCTAGGTTCTAGTTCCAAAGGCAACGACCGCCATATTCCATCGAGTTCATTCAAATGCACATTCTCAGCGTTTTAAAAATTTAATCACGCCATTTCAGTCACCTCCTCACAGAAACTCTCAAAGCCTCTCCTTTCTTCATTTTGTAAGAAAGCTCAATCATACTGCTGACGTGAGGTACATTATATGCTGTAACTGGATCACCTCTACGTGAATTGTTAAAGAGTGCTAGCAGCATTGACCTTTGACCTTCAAGTTTCTAGGGATATGGGTCAACACTTTAATCCCCGAAATAGAAAGGGAAAGTCTTATAATTATCTCCATCTCCATGGAATGAAGTGATACTCCCAGACTGTTCTCTACACTTTTCCATGTAGGACATTAATCCATAATATGTTACCAAGCATTGATAGTCAGGTCATATTTTACTCTGTGACCTGATTGTTCAGGCAGAAGCTAAACATAGTGTTGACAAAACCTATTTCAGGGTTGATCTTTCAAGATGGTATATTTTCAGGGACAGTACAGCAGTGATTGACCTTCAAGACACTGTACCATGGTTTTTTGACTTGCCTGTGACAGACAAAATACAAACACACCATGTGTCTAACCCTGCGTAGCAGATACACATTCCTAGAAAAGAGAATTTCTTCCGTTCAACTTACCAGATCTGAATCTGTCGGCATTATCCCGATGTGAAGGCCGGTCTCGCCTACGCCTGTGTTGTGCCCGCTGATCCCGATGGTACGGAGCATGGATGTTGCCGGGTTGTACCCTTCCTCCAGGACCTGATGTAGACATGAGCAGAGAGAGAATACAGCACTGTGTTAGCTAAACCTGAATCAAACCAAATGAACTCACTGGGGTCACTGACTCCGCAATATCCAATGATTTGATGGTGATTGTACACACACACACACAGAAACACTGAGTACCAGGGTCATAAATGAAGCCCTTGTAGGTTTCAGATTTCAGACTTCAACTCAGGCAGATTTCATTTCATGAAGGGGGAACCCAAGGCAAAGTGAAGCAATGGTCCATTTCATATTATCTATTAACGCCATCTCCTGCACAGATTTGAGCTGTGAGTTCCTTGATTACATCTAAGAATCAATCTTCTCGGAGAACAACATTTTTTTTAGTACAGCAAGCAGCACAATAGAGCAAGAGACAGTAACAGCACTTGAATATTGTATACAATGTATGCAGGGACACACAGAGTAGACAAATAGTTTCTCACAATACACTTCTATGAATGGATGCCTGAGGAAAACGTTTTTGCTAAATTGATACTTTTTTCTCGTTGTTTTGGTAGAAGTGAGGTAAATGCTATGCTGAGACTAAAACCTGGGTACATCTGATGATAAGAGAAAAGGAAAAAGGTCTACACTTAAAAATATTTTTCGAAGTTTGAAATAAATATATGAGGTCTTTATTGTAACACTACAAAGTGTATGCACAAGGACATTAGCACAGCATTCCACAAGACACCAAGCATAGGATGATGTGTGGCACTTATGTTCTAATGTATATTTTGCAAGACTAGTGTTTTTGTAATAACCGTATTATCATACATCATTATTCACCACTGGGGAGTGAAATGGGCTGAGTAGTGACTATATCCATGCAACAATTTTCTTTCAGTTTCCACTGTAAGTATGGCGTGCAATCTGAGACTGCCTTGCACTACATGTACCCATAATTGAGAGTGAGAACAATCCTGACAATCATGAAATGGGTTCCTAGAACCGTTCAAAAGTAACCATGCAGAGGTAAACCAGCAAAAGGCAGATGTGCTTTGGACACCTGGAAACAGTAAAGGAACTGGCATTCTATAGGACATGATAAAGGCATTCCTAATAGGTTTTTAAATACGCACACAATTCTGTTATATTGTTTTTGATGGTTGACATATAACACTGTAGGCAGGGTTACTAATCAAAGTGTTGAGGCCTGTTTATGGCAGCACAGGGTACATTGATTCAATTTTAAAATAAAAGAAATAACAGAATTCTGAAAATTTCAATGATTACGAAGTTGAGAAACGAGAATCTTGATTGGTTTGGCTTTACAAAAATGTCTGAGCAAGTTGTCTAAATCCTGTCACATCTCCTCTGTATTGGAAATGAAACATTTTACGTGTGTACCATGCTTTGATTGCTTTGGTAAATTGGAAATACTTGTAGTACAGATAAAGACTGCAGGACCCTTTGTTGGTGCTGATTATGGTGCTAAATTGAAAACATGAAATGACAAAACGGAAATTTGAAGGAGTATTTGAAATCTGGAGATGGGAAGAAATTTTCCCTGCAAAGTGTTAAATTGTCACGTGTTGGAAATTGTGTGTGTTGAGAGTGTGGTGAAATGAGGACAATATTTGCATACATGTGTGCAGTGTTCCCTGATACATTACGGTTGTTTCATAATCCTGTCAGACCATCCATCATGTTACTTCTAATCTGATCAACATGTAAGCCAAAGCAATATCTATGGATATGCCGTGTATTACTAAATGGAATTAGAAAATTATGAAATACAAGGCAATCATAGAGGAAAGCTGCAGTGTATCTGTGCCATTAACATTCATGGACATCAATGCAATTCAGTTTACTTTATTAATACCCAAATCTTGCCTGGGTTGACAAAAATAATGTATTTTGCAAAGGATTGACAAAATCGATCAAGGAAGGTGTAGTAAAATCATTATACAACTACATGTATAGAATAAAAAGACACTTGTTTATTATTGATATAATCTATATTTCAACTCAAATTGACAGGTTAAATATTTATGATAACCTTTGTGGGGTGTGATTTTGTATGAGGTACCGTAGAATGGTAGGTAATATATTGTACTACTTGTAAAACTTTTTTTCACTCAATGTACTGCAGCTTTACGGTAAGTGACTTTTTGTGTTATAAACCTGTACATGTACCAAGTGATTCAAAATATTTTCCTACTTGTATGCACGAATGAGATAAGAATGTCTATTTTTGAAATATGAACTGATGAAAGGAAAAGAGGATTTGAAAAGGATTTTGCCTTGAGGTATGGTATAATATTGATAGCAATGGAAAACACAAATATCTTAATATACATTTCATGTGAAGTCTTTACTGCATGTTAACCTGTCGAAGTGTCTTCCTTCATTTCTTAAGTTTCCAATCTCAATTAAAATCTTTCCTGACTCCAACCAAATGAAACTAATGGATAATCCATGCACAGTGAAATTAAAACTGGAAAACTGATGCTGAAGGGAACATACCTTTCTATGAATGGATGTGAGGCTTGACCTTTGACCTAATAATTATTTGCTGAAATCCATCCTGTTATGCTATAACAAATTACAATGTGTGCAAAATATACCAAGTGACAGGACTTCCGTCTCCAGTTTTCTTGTTAGAACTATTGACATATCAGTCATTTGAAAACTACAGTATTGACATTCATGTGAATTAGGAAATCTGTTCTACAAATTGGGCCTCTATCTCTACCCTGGTAACAAACTGAATGTGGGTCACCGTGAGGTCACATTCAGGTCATCTAAGGTCACACAAGGAATGATAAATATTTGGGGTGATAGCTTGCAGAATAAGCCAGAATGTGTATGTTTGTGTATCTGGTAACACTGGCATGAGCACTTACGTTGCTATAATAAACCTAGGAGCAAATTTTATTACCATTAAAACAAAGTATGCTTTGAAAATAAATCCCCAGTCGAAATTCTCAATCTTGATTAACTAGGATCAATAAATCACTGTTATGCACCAAAGTAAGCCAGGATAATGTCTTCACACAACACAGTATTGGAACATCATTATAGCGTCTGAGCCTGATATTGATTATATCCAGTTTTGTCAGAAATGGTGTGTGTATGTAATGTTATTTTGGATTCTTTGCTTTGTGAGATGTGTTTCATAAGAGAGTGGTTCTTTGTTTGTTAAATCGATAAAGGGATGATACGGTATCTTATGACTTGACTTGACACCAGCCCTTGAACTTCATCTTGGGTTTCCATTCAATAACTGATTGCAAAAACACTGACTGACACACTATGAGCATACATGTATTGAATACTGCTGGATGACTGGCACATGTTGGCCAGAGGTTTGTTTACAGTCCAGTTTATCAAATAGGCCTTCAAAAACCAACAGTGATGTAAATCTCCTCTGTGACTGCATTTTTTATAAAAGCCAGTGGTATGGGCTGACCTGCTCATGCTCATTGGATGGGAAACCTGTCAGAGTTATGTCTCTTTTAGAAAACAAAAATACCAATTCTGTATGATCGAAATCACTCAGATTCCTAAGACACCCGTCTTAAATCTTAGATTCAGGAAAAATTTGGGAACTGCCTAATTTGCTTTCACAACAGACCATAATATGAGATAATAATCAGCATTACTTGACAATGTAATGAACAGTAATCCACCAGAGACTCAAAAGTGTCAGCAAATCATCAACTTTCTGGGATGAAGTGATAGACCTGGGCTATTGTCATAAACACATGTACATATCATTTTTCACCTGATCAGTTTTTCAGATGTGAACAAATAGAAAATAAGGGTTAAACACTTTGGTGAGACAAGCACAGTCACTGGGCAAACTGATCTGGTGATGGCATTTCTCATAACAATACACTAGTCTAGGAGTAGTGCTGCAGAATTCAATGTGAGTGCTGTACTGTGTGTCGCTGTCTGAACGCTGCCTATACATAGAGTATACAAAGTGATATGTAGGTGATTCATCAGCAATGTGCAAGAACAATAGAGGGAGGGTCATGAAGACAGCAATGATCAAACATTACTGTACTGTTCTAACATATACTTGATAAACACACATGACAAATGCCAGCATTTTGCTGCACTACTACATTTGATATATGGACATATCCTGTCAAAAGAATCCATGTAAACACTCATTAATTGTCTGTTGGTGTGACAGCATGGAGATAGCAAGAATGTAGAGAACAAGTCTTACGACAGTTTTCATCTCATAATAAACCATCAAGATGCATAAAGTGATAAAACACACAGTGCACAAGCATGACAAAATGCACCACAAACATTCAGGAAGTGTGCTCACTGCAATGCCTGAAGTTTGAGAATTTGTTCCTACAGGACTTCCAGCAATACGATAGGGGTGATACGCTCATAATGTACATGATTGATGGGAAAGTACTTGTCTTAGTTCAGCAAAAACCAGAAAAAAATCCACTGATCCATGACGGCAAGGGCTGTATATGACAATGATATCCATTAAAGTATGCACATCAATTTCCACAGGGTGACGACAACTTCCTATTGTCTACATTTTTCTCACTGACATTGCCAGACCTATAAGTAACTGAACCATGAGAACACCGTAGGTGCTCCATATCCTGGTAACACCTTAGTGCATGCATATATCACTTTATGGCTTCTAAGTCATGCACACCTTCCGCTAACTCGTAGAAATGATTCCATATATCATGTGCATATGGTTTTGGTAGATTTGCGGCGATGAAAGATGACCTCTCCAGCCAAACAATAAAATTCCTGTGGTGAAACATTGCGCCGTAATTTACAACCTATTGATCCATGCAATCTATATTCATTCTTTGTCACAGGTATGCGATCGTGATTTATATGCAGTAAGCTGTCTCCATTACCTCAGTACATTCAATTAACTGGTGCATATACTGTGCAAAGATGCTAACAAGAGGTTACGGAATGCCAGGCCTGGACATGTTGGAGTCTAAGAATGCATCTGTGTCAACTGAGATTTACACATCCATGATGCACTGAGCTGCAGGTATCTTTAAATGTACATTAGTTATCAGGTTGTATGTTTACGGACAATGTAGACTTTAATCAACTTGATTCAGCTGAGGGAACAAGAATGCTTTTACTTCTGTGATTGTTTTCTGGATTCATGCACAGGAAAACTAACTTAATTAGCGTATGACTAAGTGTAGCTCAAAAAAAAGGAATGGACAAATTGCAATACATGCACATTCACAAACACAGATTAAATGGAAGTTACTGAAGATTTCCACTTTTACAGGTTTCATCTAGATTTTTGATACTTCAAGTACAACCACACCATACAATATAGCAAGTGCGACTCAACTGTAACTTATGTGAACAAATTCTCCATTCTTGATCAGATACTGCTTTTTTATCACTGCTGATGTTAATTAATTTCAGATGGGCATGCACACAAGGTGACACTGAGGGCGCTGTTCTGTCCCACTGAAGAGCTACATGTAAGCATTGTAATTTTGATGTATTCACAGTTATGTAGATTTGTTTTGTTTGCGAATATGTTGAAATAAATTTATCTTTTTCAAAAAAAAATACATGTAAGCACTCTGCAACAATGTGAACTGTGTACTGTAATGAATACAAATCAACGTCTCCATGAATGTCACATGATCACAGTAAAAATCTGATATGATCTGTGAAACAACCATACTGACTTGGGTCCAAAACTGTGTAATACACCGATATATAATTTTCGTTAAATGCAATAAAAATTTTGCTCACATAAGTCTCACACACTGATGCACAAGAACCACTTGTAAGTTGTACTGGTACACACACACACAGCCATACAGCCTATGTCTGTGACATAGGCACCTTAATAGTGCTAACAATAAGGTTTTCCAAAGACTGGCATGGTGCTGATTAGGTTGCATGTGACTGCTACAAAATATTCACCAGAAGTTAAAGTCATTGGAATTTGAGATCTGACCTCCATCAAATGAGACAGGCAAATGGCAGGAAGAATGGACAGAAATCTGAACTGATACTGTAATGTTGTCACCTACACCATTTCCTTGGCATTGTACTTGGATCAGTTATCACCTCACCATATGCAATAGAAATCTACCATCACTTTGCCATGTGCACTAATGGCTGCACCAGCAATTTTAACAGATGGCAAATTCAAAAGCAACATGGAAAATCTCAAATTTAGAATTTTGACAATACAAGCTACCTGCACCATATGTATCTGTGCATCAAATGGTACAGATGGTTGAAGGCACAAAAGACGAAACCACCAATTTACAACGGATGGTGCATAAATGTATACAAAACAGAAAAACATGTGCAGTACATGTTACAATACATGCTGGTTTGTTAAATTTGTCTTCTCGACAGAGACACAACAGCAGTTGATGTTGGAACTCAAATATGAGTTATGAAATGCCAGCACAGTATTGTCACAGAGAGCATATGTAAGATTAATTTTAAAATTTGGGTAATATTACAGTATCCACAAATTGTGAGGGCAATTCAAGGTACAAGGTAGATGTATTATTGAGGCAATGCAACATGATATTGTTTGGAAACCTAGTCGTAGTGCACATGGTGTACATGTACATGTACTCAAGTTGACAAATGTCACTTTAAAAAGGCCAGTACCTTACGGTGTCAGCGTGAAAACAAAACCCAACCTAACTGATGTCATAGAGATCAATATGGTAACATCTTCATCAATATGGAGTTCGTCATACCAAGAACTCAATACACTGCACATGCAATTAGTCCCCTACCTGAGGAACCTAACTACTGTACATGAATAACTGATCCAAGCACTCTGAACTTTCTTAAAAAGTTATTTATATTCTATTGTTATTTTTAATCTGTACAAAATTACTGTGGTATCCCACACCAAGAATATTAACATCCTTTGTTTTGACCGGGTAAGCTATAACCAATGGCAGCCATGCAAACCTGCTGACACTATGCAATCATGAAAATATTATACTTTAGAAACAATTGCACACATGTGTATGTAATGTATAAGGAGTTGGTACTCCAACAGTTCAGATGAGTATTTACCTGCACATACCACAGTCATGTTTCCAAGTAATTACAAAGTCAATGTTATTTAACACTATGGTTAGGGAATCACCATCAAATTCTAAAGTAATAAACAAGCATTCTTAAAACTAATTGAATTATTAATTCAGTAAAGAGAAACGTATACTACAATCACGTCTCATCACGGTCCCTCCACAAAAATGGCGAGACCCTGGTCTCGTACATGTTATAATCATATACCAATACATGTAGTGTACATCTATCTCCTGCCTGTGGAATGAATGCACACCTTTTCCTGGTCTTTTCCAGATTGACACCTGCAGAATGTCTTGCTTTTTGATGCATACATAGATCTGAGTATGTCTTCTCACCTTGCATGACATTAATAAATCCATCCCTGCAGCTTGAACAAACACTGATCATTTAACCCTGAATCCTATCCTATAACACTCTATATGGTAAGATCCGTTTCAGCTTGAATTCAATGTCTCATCTTCCTACCCTCAAGGCAAGTCTACACACATCTAATCATCAAGCAGTTTGCAATAGCTGTATTACAAACCTGTTTGTTATGGCTATGAACACTAGACCACTCTGGTTTATCACCCTAAGGCCATTCATAATACTGACTCAATTACCCAGGTAGGCAGACCTACCAGTATATTGCCGAAGATTCTTTGCAACTTAAGCTCATGTGTGTGTATGTACTGGTAGTATTGATTGTGTAGGTTTGTCACTGAATATAGCAGTGCATGGTTGATCTCAATTTGAAATTTTGAACATTCTCTGACAGACCGACATCTGTGAATTACTCCATGGCTGTGTATGCTCAAATAAGACATGGTATTGCACTGGTAGGGTAATATTGGTAAGATTGGTGACAAATTAGACACAAACCAGTGTTTCAGTCCACCATCTTTGTGCAGTTTTTAGATGTATGCTTCACAATTCAATGAAATCTAGCAGAGTAACAGAACAATTATAACATTATTTTCACTATAAACGCAATAAAAATAAAGCATTGAGTTAAGTATCAAACAGTGTAAATGAGGAATCTATGAGTGGCCTTCATGGAGGAGAGACCTACATTGGCTTAACATAATTCAACTAAATCTGCACATTAATTTGCCTGCAATGATTACCATAAAAGGAAAGGTTACAGGTATTATAATTTCCTCCTTCAAACTTCAATGTAATGCAATAGTTCCATGGCACTGTAACCGACAGACAATAGCAGCATCAAGGCATATCCTTGAAAACACACCTCCATGGAAGTGGTATTTGAAATCTCTGACTGTATCACCTTTGGAGCTAGCAGGTGCGTAACCCACTCACTTGATGGCTATTTTTAGAGTTAGCTGCCGGTAGTTGTAAAATGACAACAGCTGCCAAAACAAGGGACAGCACCAAACACCACATCTCCTCTGACCTATATGCGCAACCAACAGTATATAAAGAAGGAAGTCACACTGTTTTCTAAGCACATTGTGGTCTTACTAACTTACTGTGTTTGTACAGCCAAGGCAGAATGTGACTACATTTGTATTTGCTCACCTGGGCTAACTGTATGTTCCAACTCAATGCCTGGATATGTCTAATTACTCATTTGTAAACACTGTTTTATACAGCTGAAAATATCTCCAGCACCTTCCAAATCAAACCAAGTGGTTGAAATCTGACACCGATATCCATGCTCAAGTTGCCATAGTAAGCGCTATGTACATTGATGGTAAATATGCAGGTATATCAATCTTCCTGATACACTTTCAAATGGTGCAGTTTAAACAGGCCTCCCATAGCATTAAGAATGACATGAAAGACAGCTGTTCTAGAGTTTGATATTGGTGTTTGGAAGTCATGAAATTGAACAGGAAAAATGTGTAAATGTGCACTATACTGTTGGAAATATTCACATATGTATTCCTGGACATGTTTGTACTGGTATGCAAATATATGTCTAGCTTATAGAGTGTTATATAGTAATACAGTTCATTAAAATTCCTAGTTGGAATCAGGTTCTGGTGTGAGATTCTGTACAGTACTGATGTTTTGTTTGCATAGCCAATGAATTCTGGCACTGGCATAATAGCAAAGGATGGTTTATAGTTCCTGTCACCGATGGCATTGAAGAACTATGTAACTTGGCCCACTGCCCGTATAGATAACTGAACAACAAAATTAGCAAATGACCTAAAGTGACATCATTTCCATATTACTAATAACATTTCCCCTTTTTATGACAAATGTCATGAGAACAACCCTATCATAACTTTCCAGAATTATCTTTCCTGCCATTTCTAGACAATTTGAAAGCCAAATCAGGCTGGAATAACAACATTCCTAATGAGATGAGACAAAATCAAAAATTCATGAGAAAAGGAGGCAGCTATTACTTAGATATTGTTGATAAACCAAAATGAGATGACATGGGTTAATAGCAAACTGAAATTGGTCCAAATTATTATTTCATGGTCTTACTGATTTACTCATTTCAGAAAATTATCAATGGCATACAGGATGTTCCAATTTATGATGTGCAAAATGATCTCATTACCTGTGTACAGTAGTTTTGAATGTTTGTACGTTGTGTGTGTATTTGTGTGTAACTGTACATGTACCAGTATAAGGATGCAGTGCAAATTATTCTCTGTAATATTCTTCAATTCAAACACAGGTACATATACATTACATGCTTTATGATACCGGTACAGTAGTTGAACAGACATCAACAAGGTGTCCTTCCAAGTGGTGTGATTAATCATCTAACGCATAAATTCTGGAAATTACAGACCTATTTCCACTCAAAATAAAGGTACAAAATATGTCAGTTTTTCTATTTTCCCCAATACTTTTTACAAGGCCACCAAATTTATCATGTGTCACACATCATCACATAAAAGCTACATTCAAACTATCCAAGCTAATGGCATACTGTACAGTAAGTATACTGTATGCCTGTTTTGTTTGGAGTTGCATTCTTACAAGATGACACAGTCAGTCTATCCCATTGCATTCCCTACCCACATCAATCTCTTTTCTCACAACAGCTCTTTCATTTTCAAGTCTATTTTTACCATCTTTGGAAAGCCATCATCATCTGCTGGCCTGTTATTCTGTCACTGCTTTACTTGGCAAATCATAGTCTCCTTTGTTGGCAAGTTTGATCCAGTCTGTCTGTCTCTATCAGTCCTTTTACATGTACATGTACTTGTCAATTTTGTATTATTATCAACATGTTCTATTTTCTTCAATTTCAAATCTGTTCACTTTGAATTCATCGCACAAAGCACAACATGTTGTTTCCATGACTACAGCATGTCTAACCGGTACCCATGTCTATCTTTATGCAAGTCTGTCTAGCAATCTATCTGGCATGTAAATGTCTCAGTCAGAATCTGCACCTCCCTAATGCCTATCCATCAGTCTGATTGTCTATCTATCTATGTTGCTGCCACACCTTGTATTAGCAGTACAGTACATGTACATGTATGTGAGCCAAATCAGAGACAGTAGAGCTACTGTATGTGGCCAAATTAACCTGTCCACCCCTAATTCCAAGTAAACAAGTCCACAATTTCCATTGTTGATAATGGAGAGCGTGGGCCAAACCATGGTGATAAAAGGGATCATGGCAAAACTAACTATGTGAAATACATTGCAAACACATCAATACTTGAGAAGCCTAAGAGCTTATGTCTATTTTGAAAGGGAGTAACCCTGTAAAGTCATTGACGTAATCCACATTGAAGAATGACATTTTTACACTCTGACTGTGCCAAAGACAGCAGGCTCATGGTATAACCAAGTTATTCAAAACATGCAAGTCCATCAAACCAGCAGATATTCAATTCAAACCACGCTCAGCTTTGCCAATTCATGAGATCATTGAAATTCAATGCGCACAGACGGCTGCAGATGTTGAATGTAGAAATGCACAGACTGGGATATCCTTGACAGAATATTCATGAAACATCTTAAAATTCAAGAATGACAAAACCGTATGTACAAAATATGTTGAATGACAAGAATAGAACCCAATACTTCATGTATTAAGTTAAATTTTTGAAATTTTTCTCAACTGCTAGTAATTGTGGTCACCAATAATTGTATTAAAGGAAGCAAATATGTATGTACCCAATACAGTAAATGTGTATGTAAGTACTGTATATCTATCAATATACATGTATACAATACACATACCGGTACACACACACACACACACACACACAGATACACACACACATGGTAGATACACATTGGTGTATACATTTATATCTATATTATCGTGGAATGATATTAGATACATATAAACACATTTACCAATATTGAATATAGATATATACTGGTGTACATGTATATACCGGTATATACAGTATAACGGTATGTGCAGAGAGGAAGGAGAGAGAGATGGAGAGAGGAAGGAGAGAGAGAGATGCAAACACTGGTATATGAATAAATATCAGTATTTCATCTAGTGTTGTACAGCCAATGACTGGCTTAGCTTGGTGACAAGTCTAGTTTTCAGACAAAACGATGACAGGTGCACAGTGTGTTGCTCCAACAGCAAAATACTGTCTATTGAGATACCGCTGAGAAACCAACTGCTTTCCTTTTCAAGCAGTGTGAAGAATTTCTGTGCATTAGAACTTTATCAGCTTGCACCAGTACTTTACTGGTTACGACTGTGATGTAACAGTTTTACTGGAATACCCTATCATATGTTGTTAAACTGCAATACGCAGTGGACATGGTGATTTGATCTGCAATAAAATACCTAAAATCAAATTGCTTAATATGTGACATTTGTATTGGATTGTGTCAGATTCGGCACAAATGGATCTTAATAAAATTTAGGTCAAATTCGTAGTTCAAGTTACAGCTGTCAAGATCTCACTCCCTAGAGTGAGGTAGTTAATTTAGGATTAGGCATGCCGGAATATTATTTCCGGACATGCAACATGGCAAAATTATCATAAATTAGAGGCTGCTATCATGTGATAATCGTAATCTTGTGAGAAATGACTCGTCTGCTACGTATAGTGTACATGTATGTTTGCGCTGTTGTATTGTGGCCAACTCAACTGACAGACATGACAAAAACAATCTCCAAAGACTTTAAAGCCCTAAAATTCGATGGGTTTGAAATTTTCCAAATGCAGAAGGATGACAGGGTCCAGTCATGGCATTGAAGCATACAACAGATGGTTGGACACCAAATGCACAGTGCAGTATTTATGTGTGTGTGTGAATGACTGACAGAAACAACAGCTTGCCAGCATCTATCGGCAGGACTCCGGAAACACGACTGTCAACTGTTGTAAAATCAAGATTATGATTATTAAAGAGAGAGATATAATTCAGTGGCTATCTCAAGTGTACATTATAGCTATCACTATCTCATGTACACTTTACATGCTAGGATAAAAAACATCTCCTCCAGATACAGAGCTCCTGATCACTTTTATAACTTTTGGTTCCCACAGAATTTTTCTACTGTAATGAGATGTACCTTGAAAGGACTTTTGGTCACACATGACATTGCTTATAGACCTTTAACTATTCTCTTCAAAAACCAAGAATAAAAACAGAGGTCATTTTAAAAATTTTGATCAAAAGAAGCAAAATTATATCAAATTTAAAGATGTGTGAAATCAACACTAACCACTCTCTGTTTCATATGAAAGCAGCAAATTTTGAATTTCTACTTCTGTCATAATCAATTTTCCGGATGGTATGCAGAGTGAAGCCACACACGCTGAAAACCAGCAAAATCTATCCTCAAGCCACATTCATTTTGATGGCCTGACCCCCATTTACCTGTTCAGCCATAGACAGTGACTATACAAACAACCGGCGCAATGGGAGGTTTCAGCTGTACCATTGTCAATGGCTCAATGAGCTTAAACTTTTCACCCCTATGCTACTGCTTCACTGCACTGTTTTCTTCTCAGTTACTGGGCCTCTATGTACACTGTAACATACATATGTACATGAAGCCATACAGAAAAGTAGGATCTTTCTCCTCTGCCCAACACACTGTCTATTTTCAATGCTGACAAAGGATTGACACTTGTACAGGAAAGACTGCTTGAAAGGGTTTTGCTTCTCTACCATCAATCACTTGTCTGACTTAGCCTACTGAATTCACAGGACTGTTAGCCAAGTCGACCCCAGGTCAGGCAGGTTCTCTGCACAGCTTAGCTTCTGTATCTGTGTTGCTAGGCAACATCTGAACTCATTTGTAGCTGGAAGATCAGTAATAGGTAATTAGAGATTCAGTATAGCAATCCTTTCACTTTATGGACACTAGGGACACAGTCTTTTCACTGCCATTCTGATGGTTTATACTCTTGCCATGAAAAGTTTTTTTCTAATGTCCTGAGATGTCAATAAAACTTCAGCACCTCTTTGCATGTGGTACTCAAGGGCTTTTAAGATTACATTCACATCACTATCATGATGCACTGAATCAGCAACAACAGTGGCATGGGTCATGACATGTAGGACAACATCAACTTCTTCTCAGAGCAAAATCTGTACCGTAATTGTGCAAATTTACAGTACTATTGCTCATGCATTCCTGCAGCAGTCACACATATACATGTACTTATTTGACTGGGTGCTGATGACAATCCTGAACTTTTTGCCTGGCAGAAGTGATCAATTACCCTTTGAAGATGAGTTGATATTTAGGTGAAACATCACATTATGTATGTTTCCCTGCAGTTAATAGTATTGTACACCATTTCAAGTTAGCTGATTTAGAAATGTTTTGCACATGAAGTAGCCAGACTGAGACAGTTAAGTGTACAGGCAGCTATATCTACTTTTTCTTTGCCTTCTGTTGTTTCATTATTGTGTATGTACTGTGGTGCATGAATGGCAAACCTATTGAATTTGTGTACACACGTGTACCTTTATAATGGCCTTGACTTGCAGGAGAAAAAATATTGACCAAAGTGCACAATTAAGCTGAACATAAAGAGTTGTGGCCAATACCAGAGAATGACTACAATGAATACACGTTTCTGTTCTATACACTGCAACAAGATTGAACACAGCACCCAGTTCAAATAATCATTCAACCACACTGCTCAAAGGGTCATGGTTATTCAGTTATTGTGGCTGGCTGGCCAAGTCTTTGATCTGAAGTCTTTGTCAAATACCTACACCAAACAAATAGCCGACATATTTCTTTATATGCCCCATTGAAAGTAAATGTTGCACACCAAAAACAGTCTGGGCTGCCCACGTACATGTTTTAAAAAGAAACTATGAAGGAACTTATGCTAAAAATGTCATTACGGTCAAATAGCTAGACTATGATGTACAGGCATTTTTCAATGCTACAGGAATATCATTTCCACAACCAGTTCCTTGAAAACTAAAATAGACATGGCCATCACATAGATCTTAACCCTCAGAAGTAATACTTGTAACTTCAGAATGTAATAGTTGCAAAGCATTCTACGGCAATTACCATTCCAATAGTGTAAGGTGTGAAATTTCAGTTCTGAGAAGTGATAAATAATAAATGCAAGTGCATTCAATGCATTGGAGGGGCAGTTTTCTGTGATTCAAAACACTGGCAAATACATTACGCCTTCCATTGTGTGAAATCTATAAACATCCAGCCATGGTGTGAAATCTATAAACATCCAGCCATGGTGTAAAGATGAGTCAGTATATGACCTCATCCTATATACATTTCTTGCGGTATTAACAGTAACAACACATGTCCATTCATGCTGTTGGCATGTGGAAATTGTTCATTTCTGGCGTTAAGTTGGGTGAAAGTGATCACCAGCTTGAAGGCTTCCATGAATTCATTTGACGTGGATGAAACTTACACTAAGATAATTAGAAGACAAAACACACAGACACACTATAGTTCATGTAGAGTCTATTGTAAAGCACAGTGAAATCACTGACAATGTTTCTGAGATGCATGTTGGGGGATGCTTGGATGAACGGTAGGAATGACCCTCAGTCACTTTAAACCCTGATCTATTTGGACACCTGAGGACATTTCACTGTGTTGAGGTCACCAGACAGGAGAAGGGGAGAGATACTGTCCAAGGACAGAAACCTTGAGAACTGTTTTAGAAACAATGATTGAATCCCCTTGGTGTGCTTTCATCTTCATTCTACCGATTGTTACCTGCACACAATACTACATTATGTAACCAAGGTCCGCTGTTTAGAATACTTCACCTTGAAATAATGGCTGATAATTATGGTTTAAGCCTGTGATTTTGGGGTACGATGATGAAAAGAGTGCATAGAGAATAGAAACAGTCTCAGACTATATGAGTGAATGGTTTACAGGTATATTTATGATACAGACATTTACTTCAATTGAGTCTCATCAATTTGAATAATGTTATACCCATCGAAACACATAATGGTAAAACTCTGGTGATTTGTGCAAACAACAGCTCAACCTGGTAACCTTTAACAGGTTGAGCTGTTGTTTGCACAAATCAACATCAGTGTTCTCCCTGAATAAGGTAACAGGGGCGTGGCGCCCTCTTGTAAATTCCGAGCGCCCCCTTGCCAGAAATGAAAAAGATTTATTTTTTTGAAAAATAAAACAATAAAATGTACGGGGAAAAAAAGTTGACAGTGATTTACAAGCAAAATGCGAGTTTGAGCGTCGATCCTGCAGATTGCAAACGTAATTCTCATCGATCTTGCAAATCTCGCGAGTTTGTGATGTCATCCGAGATCATACACCCATGTGCAACTCATCGAAGGCAGCCATATTTGCATGGCTCAGTCCGTAACGTTACGTTAGCCACGGTCCCTCCATAGGGACCGTGCATTAGGTAACCGACTTAGCTGAGTAAACATGGCAAGGAGCTTGAGGGTAACCAAGGACAGCAGAGTACACTGAAGTTTTTATAGGAGGTTAGAATTTCGTTTGTGTATTCCTTCCAAAAGCAAAACAACCTAATTTTAGGCTCGGTCGGACTTGTATCAGGATGAGAACACGTGAGTGTTATGGTGATAATTTTGCCATCGATGAATAAATGTATGTCTCTAGACTCGCTATGTTTTCGTTTGTATAAAAGTTATGGAACACTGATTCAGATCTCTTTTCCTTTGAGTTTTTTGTACGAAAAAATCTGAAAAATGCTCCCCAAACCTGAGTGTTATGGTGATAATTTTGACATCGATGAATAAATGTATGTCTCTCGCTACGTTTTCGTTTTCAAAAAATGAAATCTTCATAATTGAAATCAGTGAACTGTAATAAAAGTTATGGTACACTGTCTCAGATCTCCTTTCCTTTGAGTTTTTTAATTTTATACGAAAAAAATCTGAAAAAAATACTCCCCAAGTGCCACCAAATAACACCATTTTAATCGCTGTTTTTCAAAAGCTCCAACGGCAGGAGGGGGGACACCCCCCTCCTGACCTCCCCCCGCGACCGCTGACGCGGTCGCTTTGGGTGCTTCGCACCACGTCTTCGCCCTCTTCTCAAAAAATCCTGGGGAGAACACTGAAAGGTATACTGTCCCTGTTCCAATTTTGCCACAGTTACCATGGAAAGAGAAAATCTAACCAATCACAGATTTTAAGTGGGTGGCCGCTTTTTAAAAACAGCCCCCTCACATGGCATTTTGAATACCTAGGAACGCCCCTTTGACCATATATGGGCATATTTAGATTACAGGTGATTGTATACCTTTAACCTGTTTCAAGTATCATATTCATCAAGATGGCCCTGATATGAGGAGAACTGTAAATGCCCATAACACTGTCAGCATGGAATTTTTTGGAGTGTTTGTGTTGGCCTGATTGTATTCAAATGAGACTTCCTATATAGATACCGTACTGAGATAATGCTGTTCAGCTAATAACCTTGGGATAGATTTGCCAAACAGTAATATGCAAATTAGTTAATCATACTCTAAAAATATAATTGTTCTGAAAGATTGGCGCTGACAACAACAAGAACAGCTGGGTCATCTTTGCTCTAGCAGCCTTTGTGTGGATGTGCAATTCTTTCCACTTCATGGGATAGCCTTTGTGGATCCAATTTGCATATGCAAATACACAGCTGCAATGAGCCACTTGTTTTCAAGTGATGCATTTTCATTTTCAAAAGGAGTATGGCATGTAATAATATCCTTGTCTGTGACTTGTACCAGTGTAATAGTCTTTTCTGCAACATGTATATCAATGATTTCCCATACACGATTGCCAGGACCTGGCAGGTATAATAAAGAGTAGTGATATTTTCATCCAAAATTGTTCCCATTTCAACTATAGATTTTAAATAGCTGAACTCTGGCAGTCTACATTCAATCCGATTCACTGTCTTTATCTGTAATTTGCTTTTAGACATGTAGGTCCACTGCAACAGAGATCCATAGGATCAGAAAAACCATGGTGGTGACAGGCATGTACCATACAAGCTCTGCTTCAGCCATGAACACCTATCTCTTGGTGGAGGCATTTTATGTACATTAATTATTCCACTCCACTGGGAATGAAATTGGGAAAGACTTCCTTAAGGCCTCAACCTGCTCCCATTTTTTGACGCAGGATATACTACATACGTAATTAATGCCAACCTTAAAGCAAACCCTAACCCTAATTCTAAACCCTTTCAAGGTTATGTTTGATGTGCTTCCTCGGTGGAAAGTCTAAAGATTACAGTGATTCAGGTATGAGAATAAAGGAAATCTTGCCTGATATTGTTTATTGACAGTGGCACATGATAAATATTTTTGATGGACTGATTCAAGATTGTATGGGGAACCATTTTGCTTGTCTTTCAATCACAACACCATTGACAGGATATGTGTATATTAATGTAGTATACATATATTACTGTTAGTGACCTATGTTTACCTATACAGTGGCACAGCAACTAATACCTACAAATTATGAATTTACCAGAATTGTTAATGGGAAGTTATAGTTTTCTGAAAACTGCATGTAAATTTGATGCTTTCATAGATATTTATTATCTGGATAAAGACATGAATGGTACTGTACCTGTTCTTATCAGTTTAGAACACTATAATTCATCAACAGTCTCTAAGATACAAAACATTACATCTTTTATGTCATAAATTCTACAATATTCAGAATCAATATGTTGCATTTATTATTTTCAATACTTCTGTTTTTCAAAGAAAGGGAAACGAGAGTTCATATCAACTGTGTGGTATCCAATTAGTGTAAAACTTGTCAACCTGTCCAAATAGTGCAAAATTAAGTAGCCACTTTTCAAATTCCTAAACACAATATGGTTGCACATCTACACAGATACTTGTAAACTACTGTATAAATGCACTGCACTGTTCACTGTGGTGTGATTGGTATCGCCATTCTATGCTGTATATTATCATTTATTGATCAATATATCAGCAAACTGCCATAAACAAACAAAACAATAGTTCAGTTCTTCTACTCATAATATCTGCATTTTGCACCTGTGCATGTGGGAAGCGATAATTTCACAAACATGACACTCCTCATTTCCTGATTATTATTACACAGATTTACATTTGTGGTAGTTTCTAGTACAAGTAATGTGTGCATCACCTTTCTATCTTCTCTTCACAAATATTTCTTATGGCCTCAGATTTATTTGATATTTTGGGTGTTTGGGGAGCAAACAAGGGGAGCAAATAAGAGGAAATATACTTCTGCAAGAGCATGAATTTTCACAGGATTAAATTTTTTCCATTCTGATATTGATACATTTACACTGGAATTTCAAATTCACAGATTTGTCACCAGTACCCTGGCATCTATTTTTAACACGTATTTTCACTAGCATTCAATTTAGTAAAATTCATCTATCAGCAAAATAGCAAAATTCAATCCTGATGAATAATTAATGCTCTTAACACAGTTGTATGTGAATATGCATGTAGAATTCTTAATGAACAGCATGATTGAACAATCACTCTTCATCAACAGGATATACCTTACCTGAAGGTTTTTGCTTCGACTGGTGATCTTGGTGTTGCTGTTTATGCTGCTGTTGTTGTTGTTGATGTTGTTGTTGATGTTGTTGTTGTTGCTGATGTTGTTGTGGTGGTTGATGTTGACGATGATGTTGCTGGGGTGGTGTGTTCTGTTTTTGCTGCTGTTGCTGGTGTTTCTGTTGATGCACAATAAACGGTGCTAATAACTTGGCTTTCTTCTTCTCATATCCTTTACGAGTTATATCACCTGTGAAAATGCAAAAAGGAAAATGATATCATTGACAATTTATTTCACAAATTGCTACGTATCCCTAAAAAGCAATTTTAACTGTTTTCTACCAAGTTAACATTAAGCTTTAAATCGCACTTTTCAGCAACAATGTCAACCAACACGCACAGTGTTGTCAACAACTAACTGCCTTTTCAATTTCACCATTCCATGTAGACTTGTGCTACTTGTAGAGGTTCTGTTTTCTGTACTAGGCGGTGTACTTGTAAACTGGGATACACAAAATACCACATGGACCAGTTTTATATCTGGATGATGAATTTTACTGATATTATAAATGAGATGTGATTACATCAAAAGAGGGATTGTGGTGATGATAAAGTAACATTTCTCATTGGTTTGTGTCTTCTATTAATTTGTATGAATGTCCCTGGAATACATGTATCAAAGACAGTGTTAGTTTTTCAAGTCCATAGAATGTCGCACACAAATTTGGACATGCATTGTGATACTAAAGGTTGGGCCAGGTTAGCTTCAAACTCAAGGGCCGATATCGCCACCCAGGCTTTGCTAATCCTGAAAATCAAAAGAGACAGCATGTACTTCTACTGGTACATGTACATTGTGTAGGTACTACATGTACAGTCCCTGCAGTGATGCAAGCTGTTACGACAGAAATTTCAGTTTCATCGAATCAGGCCTGCTTTCCCGATAACAAACATTACTGTACAGTATCCAAAACACTTGTATACCAACACAGACACATGTCTACAGGTATTGGCTTGAAATCAAAAGTCAGCAGACTCCTTATGTCTTCTATTTCAATAGACGGTTTTTAAGTCTTTGAACAAAGTGTCATGGTACATGTACATGTAGCTGTGACATGCAAAAAGAAAGTCAGTGCAGAAAACTTTGTAATGTAGGTGAGAGTCATAGACACTTGAAAAAATTGTCTATGACTGTACATGATGAAAATACATGGACTGTATGGGTATCAGTTGATAGGAGAATCAGAGATCTGATGTACATGTACCTATCACAGAAGACACTGATGCAGCCATTGTTGGACGTCACAGATCTTTGGTCAACGTCTTTGTTTGGTTGAAACAACCTGGTCTTTCTACCACACAATCAATACCAATGGGTCAGTTTTATCAATTACACACTGCAACTGACCAGAAGTCACTCTCCTGTGAAACCACAACTGAATGAATGGTCAGTCTCCATCTCAAGCTGTTTAGGTTAATGACTTACAAGGTCACAGTTAAAAGGTCACCCTGGAGGTCAAATATAGCCTTCAATTTCACTACAATGCATGTTTATTCACTGTATTCACATGTTTCAAGGTGGTAAAATATGTCACTGCAACATTATCAAAGTTGCAGGTATACTTATTATGTAAGCTTAGTTCACAATAATAAGTGGGGCGGTTCAATGTTTGATTGTATGTGGCAAATGTGCAAATTATAGTGAAATTCTATTACAGTAATTGTCTTGGCTGATAAAGGGGCACTTCAAGGACACAGTTCACATAAGACAATGCCATTTTCAAATAGGATGAGGCTGAGATTTAGAAATTAGAAACAGACAAATCCACCTTATGGGCAGTTATCTTGACAACCATCATTTTGAGAGGTTTGGGCAAATGATTTTTTTATGTGAAATCTATCATTCAATTGGTTATTTTCTTTCCCTGACAGTGTATGGCAAGTATCAAGAAACCATACAGAAGATTGTTATATTGGTCTGTGTTTTTTTAAAGTTTGACATTTTTAAATGAGCAACGGTGCAAACTTTATTTTTCATTTCATGATTTTGATAAATTCTCTGATTTTGTTGTTTCTTACAGTTACAGTTTAGACATGTTGATTTTCAATTATCATTGAATTAATTTCATTATCATTAAAAAGTCTTAATTCTGCACTTTCACTAATTATTCCAATTGATTTACTAAGTGTGCCATGGTATTGACTGTAAACACTGTAATTTCATTTTGTATTGCCATAATTGTCCATTAGTAAATTTGGATGAATTACGCCACCAATTATGTCCAACACATGCAACACCAATTATATGTAAATTACATTAAATACATACATACATACATGCTGTGATTACTACATCTGAACAAAGTGTACTGCAGTTATTTCAGAGTTTAGTATTTAATTGCAATCAGAAGTCCAAATATTTCTGTGTCATCTCAATTCTCATCTCAATTCTGTTACACAACATGTCACACACAATGACGCATACCCTAGTGGTGCACAGCTGGTGTAGTACATGTACATGTAAGTATGTTACACATAAACTGAGTGAACCTTCCGTAGCTGGAAATAATTCATTACAAAACAAAATATAGACACACAGGTCAAGTTCAATATACTGCAAGAATTTTTCTTTTGATCTTCTATTTACTTTGTGATATGCAGGATGTACAGTGTACATGTGAATTGAGATTTACAGTATTAAAATATTTCCCTTATTTGAACTTTCAGGCATGAAGCTCTGGAGACAGAGAACAAAACAAACCTACGTGAGCTGGAACAGTCTAAGTAAAGACTGGGAAAGATGGAATCAATATGATATGCTGAGTGACTATGAAATATGCCATACACATAAATCCATACCTACATGTACATTGTACTGTAGACACATTTGGAGTGCAGTATGTTGATGTGAATATATAAACCCTTTGTATACAGCTTGTACATGTCACTCTCCAATATTAATTATTGCAATACTTTCCGATATGAATCCTTCTTAAGTACGACCAAACTCAGCCATGAAAAAACCCGGCTGGACAACTGAGAATTGTGACTGAGTGAATTCTATTGATTGCTTTTGTCTTTGTTGTCATGTAACACTGCACCTAATTACTTGGTCACCTTGAAACTTAACTGCTTGGTGAAAACTAATCGTCGATGACACTTCATAAAACAATTTAAGGACATTTACAGTATAATCATTTTAACAGACAGTCATTAGGCTTGTTGATATCTGTATGCTATAGCCATGAAACCTTACATGTACATGTACAAGGATGACATATACATGTACCGTATCAGACTTCATAACATTATGTGAACGGGATTCAAGTACTGGATTTGTTTTCTGTGAAAAAAGTGTGCAGACAGACAATGGGCTGACCATGGTCTTTGTAATATGCACAGTGTCTAATAATGTTCACAATAAATGTATTAGTGCATGAAATTGTACAAAGTAATGAACTATGGAGAGCAGATGTGGGACGACGCATTGCAAGTATTTCCCAGCTGGCACAGCTATGAAATCACTTGGATGAACTGGAAACGAAATTAATGACTGCCAATATTTTGTGACATAACTAACTGGATCAGGGATTGCAATATATTTTGTGAGAGCTTGAAATCACATCTGTCGCAGACAGCTGAAAATGACAGCGTAAATTGATGCATTGATGTTAAATCTTGTGTGCAAATTGAATGGACAGAAATGTACTATCACAAAATTCAAAATGCATCATTATGCTTGGACCACTTGTGAAAAGATTTTGAAAATAAAATTCGCGATGTCAAAGGTCATGATTGTTGAACACTGGCGGATACTCAATTTTTCATTTCAAATATTGGATAGCTTTGAAGCTCCTTATCAGCGCAAAAACTATTAAAGAAACTGTCAGTGGGGACAGCTTGAGATACTAGACATTCCATTGATGGAGGTCAGACAAGAATCCCTACGGATCTGTGGTAATTTAGTTTAGAATGATGTCTTGATGGTACAATCCAAACTATTGTTGATCTAATTCTGACTTCATCAGCAAGCACCAGATCTCTCAAAGTCCTTCATTTCATCAGCACTTTTCCTCTCAAAAATAGTAAAAATAATTGCTGGACAATGGAATTTATTGTTGGACTCGATTTTACATGGTTGGGCAAGGTCAGCTTGAGGTCATCTAGCATGGGTGTTTATTTAGCAGACAGTGAAGAAGGATGTCCCAATGACACAACACAAACAAATTGATTTCATTTTAAAAGAGAGTGAAACTAAAGGATAGCCATACTCTCATCGATGACATCGAGTTCTATCCATGAAAGTTTGTTGAATTGGAACCCTGCATACCATTAGTACCAAAACCAACGAAAACAATTCTTGGAATTTTATCTCAAGTGTCCGTCAAGTACCAAAGAGAGACGCTACCATGGCAACAGCTGTAGATTTTCTCCCACAGCCTGGAATCTAATACATTGCTTTTACAGGCATTACATTGTAGAATAGTTATTGGTATAATAATGGATATGGGCAATGATTGCCAGACCATAGTTGTAAATTAGAAAAAAAGTCTTATCCTCACTACATACAGTACTGTGGCATAAATTACAAACCGTGTAAAACTGAACTCCACATAAACTGTTCAATTACAGTTCAAAGGTAAACTTAGAATGACAAATCCATAGATTTAAAATATATAATACATGTACTCAAAACAATGCAAAAACATTATTCAAGATGACAAACTGAAATTGAAGACAATTTACAGTTGGTATATTTCTATTACAAGTATTAGATATGCCTTGTTGTCATCAAAATAACTGATGGATATTCTACATGAATGTGTCTGATTCTTATGACAATACTGTACTTCCCTACATTTCTAAAATTGGAAAGACTACCAATGCATGTACATGAATTCACATCTATTTGGTCCAAGCAGTTTGAGTTTGCTATGAACAGTGATAAAGCAAGAGAGACATCATCATACCAAGCACTGCTGGAGGATTTGAACCTCCATGTATCAAGCACTGAGGCATACAATTTACTTTGTAATACAATTACCTATTCACATGCTATTATTTTTTACCTAGCAACCTGTACCTATGCGTTATTTACCCTTGCTTACAGAGCCACATCTCTGTTGATAATTTATAAGGCACAAAAAAACTGACTCGATGACCCCTAATTTTTGAAAAAATGGTGGAAGATAACGCCATCATGCAATTACACTGTAGGTATACTACTACAGCAGACTCCGTCTAGACTGAATAAAGAATACATTTACATACAAATAAGAGAATCTCTACAGGGGTGGGGCACAAGTTCAGTTTCTTGATCAAATAACGCACTTGACATTCAATAAATCAACTTGGTTTATTTTCAACAGACCAAACACAGATGCATATATTCATGTATCCATCTAATTTTTTTCAAATCCTTCCACTGACCTCATTACAAAACCAGCTCATGTTCTTTCAAAATACAGTCAACAAAATTCTTACATCATTCTCTATTTCAGTTTTATATTACAAATAACACCACTTTCTATACGTCTGAGGACTCTTAATTGACGTCAGAAATGTCAAATTTTTTTCAACTTGAAAAACATTATGGACTTTCAAATGGAACAAGTATTGATTTTTTAACACATGATTGGATCTCAAATTGCATTTGTGTCATCTTCACTGTCTTGTCACGGAAAATGTCTTCTACATTCAAAGATGATACTATTAAATTTAAGTAATAGCAAAGAAAAGATGGATCTTGAGTAGATATGTGGTATATGTTCTATGTACTAGTTTTTTAATTGAAAACCCTGTGCATCACGACATGAAAGCACGTTGCATATAATTATAATATTTAACACATGATTATATCATATTTTTAGATACTTTTCTCTTCATTTTGAGGTACAGTAGGTGTATAATTTCACTTTTGGTTTTTGACCCTTGATGTGTAGATAAATTGTGATTTTATTTCTAATACCAAGAGACTGCATACAGTATTCCTGAGTATTATATTTATAATACATTGACTTGCTGGAGGAGGCGTTTGTGGAATAGTCTAGCATAACAACCAAAGCTGGATAGGCTTGGAGTCACATGACCAGACATACGATCTTGACGTGTTTATGTGTGTCAATGACACTGCATTTCTAATGGCATGGGTATTGTACAGTACACCACACCTCAGTGATGGAGTAATAGTGTATGCAGACATGGGACTTCAAGGCAACATGTACATTGTATGGCTGGCATGGATCAACAGAAACCCACTCACTGTCACTACTGTTGATATGGATGAATATTGAACTTGAAGTGCAAGATGAGAAATCTGCAGTTGCATCTAACCACAATTAAAGATCATATTTCATTGAATGAAAACTTACACTTTGACATTGTTATATTATTATCATAATCATACCATATGTACCAACCATTACATCATTGGTAAACTACCAACATTTCCAGTTCTAATTACATGTAGTTGTGAAATACGGATTTTTTGGGGGTCATTTACAGCAGCACAGGAAATTGTAAATCATTTCAATACAATAGGAATTCATCAAACACTTCAGTGCTCAAAAAATTATTCAATAATTAAAAGCAATGAGACAATTACAGGATATGCTAATTTTTTAACACTAAATTTTACTTGTGCTTTTAAATGTACTTGTACATCAAAAGTAAATCAAAAAACATTTTTATGTCACTGTCCAGACTTGGCTCTGTACAGTGCGTACATAAGGTCACATAATGATATGAATATCACAGTGTCAGAAAAAATGGTCTTAAACACAGTTTATTTCATTGACTGTAGAATATCATTGACTGTAGAATATCAGAGACATACATACATACATACACACAATTGGATGAAAAAGCTGTATGCTAGTAAAAGTAACAGATATATTGGACTGCAGACAATTTGATGAACATGTATGATCAACATTACTGGTGTTCATATGGAGGACTTGTTAGAATCTTGATTGGAAAAATATATGAATGAAACAAAATGGTCTCCATTTTCATAGGATCAAGATATTTCTCATTACAAGGTTTGTGAACCTGATGCATGTATGCTTTAAAGTAACAGTTAATTTATCTTTCCAAAAATCATTTTCAGTACTGTACTGTACATCATATGTGAATATTGGATGTTGCACTTGACGTTTTGTGTGGTCATCAATATATGCAGAGTGGCTGGGAAGTGTATCAGAACACTGCTAGGCTGCCTAGGAGTGTACACAATAAACACTAATCATGTAGAGTAATGGTATAATGTCATTAATTATTTATACTTTATGACCATTAACAATTGATTATTACAGGTGTAATTTTACCATTGTCAGAAAATTACTGAAAGGCTTAGAAACACCCAAATACTTCAAATTGCTTGCGTACATCACAAGGGACCATGGCATTCAGGTACTTCAAGTCAATTTTGGATTCAGTCTCCACTTTGTAATCTGAAGCAGGTACATGTAGTGCACCAGAGGCTTGCTATGACCTTTGAATCAGTTACTGCATTTCCTCTTGGGAATAGAGTGATAAAACTCACTGATGCGAATCATGAAAATTCTTAATGTGTAAAAATTTATGAGACATGTTATGCAAACTGTACTATTTTTATGTCTTTTAGATTTATGACAGCTGCAATGACATTGCAAAATTTCATATCTATATCTATATTTTGCTCAAATTTTCTGTAAACTTGCTGAACTTTTATCAATTAAATTATACTTCAACATGCATTTTGGACTTTCCAAAAACTGGCTACATGTATGTACATATACCACTAGGAAGACAGTAATATTATTGGCATGCTTATAATTTACACTGTGTTTACACTTCTATCCATATAACTGTAAACAACTGATTTGGTTTCTGCTATAGATTAAGTTTTTGAACTCTTATTTGGATTGAAATGCCACAGCTAAGCATGTCTTATTCTATATTGAAGCCTGCACAAGAACCGCACAGTATTTGTTATCATATATGACTCCCATACAAATCACAGATTGATGGCAAGTAGGAGCATAATCAATAGCCACAGCTTTATTTCTGCTGCACAGTATTAACCAGTACACTCTAAATGGTTCTTTTTGCAAACTATTCATTCATGTTTGTCCTTTCAAGCAGAAAATTTGCCATGAAATTAATAGCCAGTGGTGTAAATTTTCACCATTAAGATATACTGTGGACAGATATGTGTGACACAGGTGTAATACAAACACCACAAATCTTCATTTCCTTTCATACTGAATCATGTGTTTTGTCTGACTCAGGTACTGTATGGCCGCAGGGCTGGATATCTTTGAGCTGGAATAATTGCTTTCTGAGATCCATTGACGAATTGTTGTCATCATGAAGTAAAGAGATATCTGAAATAATGCAAGCAGCTGAGGGGATGAGAATGCCATTCCTTCAAACAGTACAAGTACGCAGATGTGATATCCATAATTTTCTCTTGGGGAAAAGAGAAAAATAAACACAGTAAATCCATAATATCTATGACTTCCTTACTTTTGCATTAGTTTCTTTTCCTGTTACTAATCTGAGTACATAATTTACACACTGCTATTACACTTGTGTGGATTTGGTGAGATGAAATCTCCATGCTTTATGATTACACACCGTCAGGTATTACATACTGTAGTCTAGGAATTACTCAACTCAGTACATGAAGATTTGAATGGATTACCTGGATTCCTAGTCACTTGTCTTGTAGTCAGAGAATATTGTCTGTGCACATCACATTTTTTTTTATTTATGCATTTATTTATTTATTCCCATACATGTACCTTTATTTACTTCTACATTTCATTATTTACTGAACTGTCCATGCTTTTCACCAAGCTATGCATTGCTGTATTTCCATATGTCCTGTACATCATTAAGATGCTGCTATTTTAAAATTAGGGGATTAAGACTTTAATGACGTATTCTGTGTCTGACAAGCAACCCTGGTCTATAGATGCACGTACATGAAGAGTCAAACATACATACCTGCACAGTGTATATGCATTCAGGGACTAGGAAGATTGATAGAGCTACTACTACTGTTTTTCAGATGTTAATACTATCAGTATTAATTTAAGTCAGTATATTTTGCCAAGATCAGATAAGTGAAATTACACCAAGATACAATGTGCCTGTGGGACACTTTTTCAAACTAAATTTTTTACAATATTTTTTCTGGTCTGCTGCATGCATAGAGTCATTGTAAAGCTTGTGGAGTAAATAAATTTGAACACATCATCTTCCTCATAGAGTTAACAAAGGCTGAGCGGCCATTTTGACTTTCAAATATCGGTAGGTTTTAAGTAATTGTTTTCTTTGATCCTAACATTTGCACCCTGATCACTGATTTTAATTCTTGAAAAAGATTATTAAGTTTCCTTGCGCCAACTACTGATAAAAGCTTTCAAACTTTCACAATCGAGGGCCAGACATTACATAATGATCTAGTCAGTCTACCAGCAACCTTAACATTATTAAAATTCACTACTACCAAAATTATAATCTCAAACATTGCTGTCTAATTACTGAAATACAATTACGGTGATACAAATGTCTTGGTTTTAATTATCATCAAAACTCCATTTGTCCCAACTCATGAAGCCACTTTCCAGTATTTTTGTTCTCTGCGTAAAAATAATTTGTGTTTCAATACTTCTTCCAAAGTTCTGTCAAGTGGATGGTGTTGAACTTTGTCAACACAGAAGACAAGTTGGAACTAGAATTCTTTTATCAACAATGACATGGCATGTATTGGACACAATGCAACATGTTAAATTGTGATGTGCATACATGTGCATGTATACTTGCAGGAAAAGAATATGAAAATACACATATTTCCAAAACAAAAATTATGAAAATATTACCAACAGATACAGCTATTGTCCCTTCAGATGTGCCAGAATATTGTAGAGATTTAATCAATGTAACTGTAATTTAATACATACAAGTCATTATTGTCTACATGTACATATCACACACATCAGATACTAATGATGTCCATGAGAAAATGATCTTGATTCTATCAGCTCAATGCTAGCTTTTGTTGCATTTCATAATCCCCTACTGGAAATGATCATTATCGCTTCATACAATGCTCACCATTTACGTGAATAGATGAATTAAACAAAGGAGTATCTCAATGCAATACATTGTCTTGTTTTTTTCACTAAAGGGATCTCTACAATACTTAATTTTATGATGTAATTCAAATTAAATGTTCATTTCAGAGACACAATTAAGTCAAATACTGGAAAGACAGCTGTCTACACATAACATGTCTCATAATACAGAACACAGACCTGTTCCTTGTGATAGTTTTGTTTACCTTGTTTTTGTTTTTTTGCTTTGAGATGGTTTTTGGTATACTTTTCTTGGCGTGCATGTAAGCAATATTATAACTCTGCTACATGAGACATAATGAGATCAGTGCAATCCCTGAGTGTTGTTCACCATCTGGAAACAGGATATGTCTGGAGATTGTGAAAATAAATTTCACTCTCATTTGAAATGCACTACAGTATACAACAGAAACAATCAAATTATTTAAAATGTATTGCCTGTCTTTGCAAGCTGGAATGGATTTCACTTTATGAAACAGACAGAGAAACAGTATCGCTGAATTGACAAAAATTCAATAAATATTTTGAAAGTGTATCAAAAGTTACAGTTTAAAAGTTACTTTAATTCTAAGCTTTTCTGTATTGTCAGTATATCAAGGGCCTGAGCTCATTGTGAATGTTATGTTTTCTCATAGCATAGTTCACAGCATCATTAAGACCTAACCCTATCGCACTTGGAAATATTTTCTACCAGTATTTGTACGTATATTATTATTAACAGGCAGAATTAGAATACAATAGCAAAATGATATATGGTTTGACCTACATAGTACTGTACATGTACAAAAGACATAAAACCCTGCCAGCACTCACATACTTGGATTTTGTCACCACTTTGAGAGATACTTGTACATTGTAAGTACAGGTGTAATTTCAATAAATAACTTTATTGACGAATATTTGGGTGCAAATTATTTTTGTAACAGAATTAAAAATGTTACACTCACTGAAGTGCATTTTACTTCAATCACATTAGAAAACAGATGCACTGAGCACAATGATTGTACATTCTTTTCAAATATCAATCCTAATCCTTGACTAAATCCCTTCTCTTTCTTCAAAGGTATCATACACAAATGTAGCAGTAAAATTACTAACAATTACTAAATCACACCACACAACACTGAAGTACAGTAATCCTGTACACACTACCTACTGTGAAACTCTCAGCAAATGCAATCTATCAAATTATTCATAACAAATATACAATGCATATTGTCTTTCCCCGCTGGACAGAGAATGTTTGGATATATTATCATCCATTTGATCTCACTTCAATCTCCTATGTACTTGTACCAGTAAAAGGCAGTAAAATTTGCACAATTCCCACAAAACTTTGTAATGATTTGAATTTCTGATTTTTATCTCGGCACACAGACCTCTTTGTCGAATCCCAGGGCATGTGTGGGGGCAATTATTTTCTACTGCATACCAGTATCAAACACACTTGAAATGTTTGTAGAAACAGACTGATATACAGTGATCATAAACTAAAAATAGATCAGTGTATTATGTCAACACATCCTACACAACCACACTTGGCAAGAGGTTAGTCTCTGACTCAGAATATGTACATGTGCATAAGGGCTAAACCATTACATCTGGGCAGGGGGGTGGTGCTTAAAATAGAAAAACAAAAAGTAGACAATAGCTAATTATGAAAAAGATGATAATAAAATGAAGGTTAGGCAAGTTGAAAGAGTTTAAATTTTGGGAAAAATAAGAATGCATCGGTGAAAATAAAAAAATATGTATGAAATTTTTGAAAGCAAACACACTGCATATCAGTATCCTGACCACATCTCCTCCAAAGATTATGTATAATTGTCAATTCTCAATTCAAGGCATTTTACAACAAGTTTAAGAGCTGGCATATCATTTCATTTTGCCAACATAACACTACTTGCAAGTTATCCAGTATACTTCTAGCGTTAGACACTGCAACACTTTATTATACAGAGAAGTGCCAATATTTGAAACTTCAGCCATTCTGTTACAGCAGGAGCCAACCATATATATCAAACATAACCAACCTCCCTAACTTCACTGAAATTAACCCCTTTCCAGTCAGACAGTATCACTTCCCCATCCGCAAAGTCAATACTGAGCAATATTGAGCCAAAACCATACATATTTTCACCCACTTGGCTCGGTCTGTTATAGAAGCTTTAGTCTGTAAAAATCAAGCTTACATCTACAGCATTTCTGATTTCAGGGGCCTTCGTATGTTCAATTTTTTGTTAAAATTTACCATATGGGACATGTTGTGCTTCACTAGTTTTAACCAACTAGGATTGATAATGAGATATGAACTTGGCAGGATAAGGAATCTAAACCTTCATGTGTGACATACAAGTACTTGGCTTTGTTCTCCTGAAATATTTACAGGTTTCAGCATATTGCAAGTTCTGAGCAATGTAGTGTCTGGTATGATCATATCAATGAAACATGTACTCCTGTCAAATGTGAACACAACGAGCTTAAAAACTGGTAAATCAGCTTTAAGTAAGCTACAGCCAAATTTAAAATAGTGACAATAATCACTGTTCGCTCCCATACAGTTATCAAAACAAACCAACAATTGTATGAAACATGGACATACACATACAGACAGACTGACATTCACAGAAGTGGCACAGAGTGATGACATTGACCCCAAGTGTGCCTTGGCCCATGAAGAGTGATATATAACAAAAAGCTGAATGTAATGATAAAATAGTTAAGTATAGGCCTACAGACACTGGGGTGAATATGTTACAGCAATTTGATTAGTTTCTTTTCGTTTTCTACTTCTGTGATAATTTTTAAGACAATCAAACTGCAAGGCAGTTTTAATATGTATTGACAACATGTTATCTTTTACAAGCACACAGCAAACTGTTCATGATTTTTCATTTACAATATTTGACATAGACTGAATACATAACATGCAACCGATATTTACATTTTGCCCATGCACCAGATACATGGAGAGATTTCAACATACAATCATCAACTCAGAAACCCTACAGGGAAAAGTAAACATTGTTTTCTTCCAGAACAGCTGGTACATCCACATCTGGAGCAACATACAAACTTAACCAATTACACAAGGATGATGACACAAGAGATAAAGTTAAACTGTGGTGAACTTGACTATTCCTTTCAAATCCTTACCTAACTTGATTGACATCTTAAACTAAGATACACTGCATGGTTAATTGCACACAAAAATACATCAGGGGTGTACCATTTGATAAAAGGGGGTTGTCTGGAAGATTGATGTGGAACATTATCTTTTTTATCCGATACATTGTACATTCTTTTTTCCCACTATCCCACCTTTTCTTTTTGACAAACCTTCTGTGGCTGATTTTTTTATTGACATTTGTTTGGATTTTTTTCAAAATCTGCCAGGACTCTTTAACATTGAAAAAAACTTTGAATATATTTGTTGGAAACCAAACCTGCTGAAATCACCTCAGCTATGTTTTCTCATTATTTTTTACCGCATTTCAACACCAAATACAGTTTACCATTTCAAATGCTTACTGAATCACCGCATTATCTTGAACATAGGGCCAATGTCCCTGAAGCTACTATAGACATGGATACAAAATTAAGTATTTCCTGACTGTATGAAATCATCTCACTAAGGTCATCCTAGGGACCTGTTAGCCAAATATTAAAGCTGTCTGACCAGCGGTTTTGAAAAAAACAAGCGACCCAATAGTCGACAGAGCTCTGCTGTGTTATGTAGAGAGCGACTTTTCGTGACATGTATTGATAAGAAGGTTGAGATCTTTGATAGCTCATTGCAGGATGGCCTGACCTAAAATGGCAAAATTAGCTGCAAAAATACAAAATTGATGATTTCATCATAATTATGTATAAAAATGTATACCAAATATCAAAGCTATCACATAACTAACTTTTGAGAAACAAATATTTTGACCAAAAACGGCAAAAATTGACTCAAAAATACAAAAATTGAAGATTTCATCAAATTTCACTATATCACACTAAGAGAACCCCTAGGAACCTGTATACCAAATATCAAAGGCATCAGACAAGTAGTTTTTGAGAAACACATTTTTTGACCAAAAACGGCAAAAATTGCACCAAAAATACAAAATTGCAGATTTCATCATATATTCTATATATCATATTAAGTTTATCTGTAGGAACCTGTATACCAAATATCAAAGCTGTCAGACGAGCGGTTTTGATGAAATAAATTTTTGACCAAAAATGACAAAAAATTCCTTAAAAATACAGATTTGCATATTCATCACAATTTGACAAATCCAAGTTGGGTTATCCCTAGGGATCTGTATACCAAATATCAAAGCTGTCTGACCAGCGGTTATGAAGAAGATTTTTTACCAAAAACGCCTTTTTTGGCACTAATTTGCATATTTTTGGCAATGACAACTTCATTTGAACAAAATCTCATCTACAGCCCATCATCCATGTACACACCAAATATCAAGATGAAATGTGCAGCGGTTTTGGAGTTTTTGATGTTGACGGACAGACATACAGACATACAGACATACAGACACACAGACATACAGACATACATACATACAGACATTTCCCTAGCCTATAAGAATAGCTTCCATTGCCATATATACTATGGCTATGGGAGCTAAAAACTCCTATAAATACCTATTTCCTAAGGGACAACCAGACGAACGATCATTATGATTGGAATAATGAATTATACTGGATTATTGCTCATGAGAAATTTTCATTTTATATTGCCATGTGTTTAATACAGTGTAAAATACATTTGTCAGAACTCATGCTGCATGTGAAGGTACAGTACTCCTTAATTTTTGACAATTCCCAGAAGATCCCTGAGAACTGATAATTTATGAACTGTATGCAGTGTATGTACAGGTACCCAGTCACCCTAAATGATCAAATAAACATGTACATAGTACTTGTAGATGTATATTGTGTACATGTATACATGTATGTTCCTACCGTACGATTATCATTCGAGACATATTCAAGTCTTGTCACAGGATAATTGCACTTTTCAAAACTTTCCTATCCAAAAACACCACATTGTAAATGAATTGTACTACTGTTTGAAAGAATTTGCTATTTATCTAGAAAAGAACACTAAAATTGCAAAGTGGCCACTGGCAATCCTAATGAAAGTCACTGATTGGCCAGGAGATACTGTACATATGAACATTTGGTCTGAATATATGAACACAACTTGTGATGATACAGTAGACTGTCCCAAGTTGATAATAACTCTGGAAGCTGACAATTACTCTTAGAATTTTATCAATCCTACAGAACATGAAAAGTGGATGTTATCTTGTACGTACACGTGCCATCAACACAATTGCTGAAGTCAAATCTGGGAACAAGGAATTGAAAATTTGATTTATGCTGTTTTGATCTTTTGTACATCATGCATCAATGTTTGAAATATGTTAGTACTTCTGCTCATAATTTGTGGTGGATTGATGTCAAATCTTGGCAAAGTTAGTCTACATGGTTCTATGCCTACATTAGCATCCACAATGACTTTATAGATAAACAAATGAGCATGTGAAAGAGTAGGCGACCTTGTATTTCCATTTTGAATTGGCCTGTGACGTTTGTTTACATACATTTACTTTGATGAGTCAAGACCACGATCACCTGGCAAACAAAAAACCTAACTGTGAACTTGTATAAGCTACAATTGAGCACAGTTGTCTGACCTAACCAAACCAGTCTCTCTGTCACAACATTGGTGGGCAACAGAAAATAATCATGAATTTCAATGAATGTTTGATTGCTGGCCCACATCATGTACTGTACATGTACCACAACCCTGGATGCTCTTATTGTATGCAAATAACAAACAAACCCAGAGCCTCCTTGGAGGGGCTGTGATGGAAAACAAAAAAGTTGTTAAAATGGGATTACAGGCCTCTGTGATGTATCTGCATTAGGCTCTATAGACAGCGGAACTTCTACTGTCTATGCTTGCACATTTAAATTATCAGTTGGCAATGGTGCATTTTCACTTCCTGCACAAGATTACCAGAGCTAATGATCATTACACACAGTGAATGTGAGCTAAAGAATGGCCATGGTGATGTTTATAAATAAAGCAAAGGTCGTAACTCCTAACTGTTTTCAATGGCTAGTTAGGAATTAACAATTAGACTTAGGTTACCAGTAACCTTGAAGTCTATTGTCTCATCTTTCAGAAAAAGCTGCCTTGATATTTTTTGTCTTTTATTCCTAGGAGAAAATATGACCCTGGTGTCAAAGCTGAAAGGTTAATTTGACAGGTCTCTTCTGCACACAGGGATTGCAGAAAGGAGACAGTAAGTGGAATAACCATTGTCAAACAATCTTTTTTCACAAAGACCCTTTTATAGTTCCTAAGAGATTTCTAGTACTCAGGACAAGATCATTGCCATTATAAGCAGCTTGTTTGACGGTAATAGATGATGATTCTTACTCCCTAGCAAAGGATTTGAGAACTTCAATTGTGCAAGACACACACAACTTATAAGTGGTTGCATTTCGGCAACTGCCAATTGAATTGAGAAACAAGGGTTCGAAAATGGCGATGATCTTTGACCTGTGGTCAATGTATCACAAATTAGCATTACTGGTGGTCCACTTAGACAAGCTCTGGCTATTTTTCTAGGCAGGCAATGAAACTATAGATGGACAGAGATTACTATGTAAGATCACATATGTGTCAAGAAATGTCAACAATGTTGGCAAAGTTCAAAATGTCCTTGAAGCTCCTGTTCTTATTTACATTCAATATACAAGACATACATTATAACTGTACATTGGGATTGTACATGTACCACTTATCCACACATTCACACAACTTAATCCAATATTGATTTTGATGATGTCATCAGTAGCTGGTTGACAGACAAATTCCAGTGGTTTGCCTTGACTTGGACAATCATTTTATGAGTACAAATCTGGCAGAGACTTCTTTACAATGATAGTCATTCAAATACCCCAACCTTGCAATGTAATTGCAATGATAGATATTATGTTTACAAGAAGGTCACTCCATAATTCATTTTTTATCACATGAATCAGACCTTGACATCATAATTTACAATGTACAGTGTACATCTCACAAGGAATCTTAGACTTCAAATCACAGACTACCAAAACAGTTGGTCACTTTTCCTCAAGACCCTGGAGTCTTTGGTAATCCTTCGGGTACACTATAAATAACCCTTACGGTACAAAAATGCAACAGATGGTAAAATTGCCTTAGCAGAATAGGGAAAGAACACAAAGTTACTGCAAAAAGTGCTCACATACTTTCAAACTGGGGTCATTCTGCACTTCACTCTCTTGATAATCTTTAAAATTTATCACCAACCTGAATGCAAATGAGTACTTATCAGACAATTACTAGGAGTAGTGGACTGCTGCAGTGAAATACAAAACCAAGGCTTTGACAACAGGAGAGACAACTGCAGCCTATACAAGATATGGCCAATAGCAATGGGTCATGACATCCTGTTTTCAAGACTACCTAAGCAAATCATCAGCAGTGCATCACATAAAATCATGAAAGTTCACTATTTACCCAACAGTAGAAAATCAAACACCATGACAGTTGTGTTTCACGTGTCAATAAAACAGTCTGACACATAAGGCAGCTGTAACGACTCCTTGGTTGTAAATATTTTCACGTAATTTCCTTGTTAATGACCGACTGTCGTGTAAAGAATATGAATACATGGTGAACACTTGTCAGTAATTAAATTGCACAGAACAATATGTCAAAAAAGAGTGGAATGGTGCGCTTTTTATGAAATTTTTCTCACTTTATTTGGTTTACTTTCTGTGTTTATTTTATGTCTCAGTTCACTGAGTGCTATACTGATCCGGTGATCATATTATCAGCCGTCATTGACGAAGTGTGGCGACAGCGTTCACAATTAGATGAAATATTTGGGAAGGAATGACAAATTTTCACCTGCTTTTTTACCAATCCGAGGTGTTCCATACACTTGGTATGTTATAAATTGTGTGGAATCACTGGGAGACGAAATTGAGTGCAAAGTTTTAATATGCGAAGCATGAGATTATGGAGACCAGAATTGCGTTTTCATGTGTACATTATGCCCCCGTTGGCCCAAAAGACAAAACAAAACTGGGTCCATGGATCCATGGCGCCGTTAGCCTCCTTAATCAACAATATACAAGTCGTAGTGGCATCGGGATTCGATCAACCATACCAAACATTCTGACATACAAGTACAACAACAGTACAAATCTCGAATGGACAAAATCCCTTTCTCCATGTTTTGTGTTTGTCTGCCGACAACGCGCGACCATTTTATCATTAATCATCGCTACACTTTGGGTTTGACGGCAAACGGACCGTTAAAGCAGCATAAACAGTATGGTAACAAAGTCCAGAAACTGATACAATAATGTTTAAACATTAATGATTGAACTCGTTTATGTGAACTATCGTCGGAATATGTCATACATGGGTCAACAGAGAGAAAACGTTCAACATTTGGCTGAAAATATGATCGCATTCTCCGAATCACTACATTCCATCAAAAAGACCCTGGCGGGTAGGAAGAAACGAAATATCCAGCCAAATGTCACAGTTACATATGGACGAACGTTCTTCTCAGTGCGGACAACTCTTGCATTTATAAACAAAAACACGAGCCCTCACATAATGATACGGGACTATCTCGTTGTCGCCGTTTCCTGTGTGTTATTCTACGTACCTTCGGCTAATTCTTGATCGAGTTCCACCAATTTGTTCTTGATCTCTGGCGGCAGAGATGCTGAGGTCACTGCCCGCTCTGCCATACTGCTAAAACTTCGTCAGCGCTTAAAAAACACCAAGGATTCTGTAGTGAACTTGGTCTAACGGCAAGTTTCACTCGTCGGCCATATTGAATACTCTCCACACCTAGGGTCACGTGACTTCAACTGAACCTCGTACAAGAGGAGCGACGTCACTGCAGTCAGTCACTAATTATCGCGGTATATCACCACAGAACGCGAGAAAGCCCGGTCAGCGAGGCCTACTTTTTGCAACTCGCGTCAAATTTGCTCAGGATTAAATACGACGTGTTGTCTCAGTTCTGTACATCTAATCAGAACGGATAGCCTTCATTCACTATCTACTTTTTCGATCGCAAAGGGAGAATAGGACCGTTTAGGGGTCAATGGACGCATATGTATACACATGATGTATGCATTACATGAGAGTGGTATTTGATTGGTCTGCACTACTCCCCCAATCACAGAAGTACCATTCCAGTCGTTTTAGTCATTACAATCGGAATAAGAATATTACAGATTACCGCCCTAATGCATGAATGAAACACCGTTAGGGACGTCCGTCGGCCACCGTAGGCGAGTCGCGAGAGACGATTCTAAGGCTTTAACACATGTTATATTTTCCACAAGAATATTAGTGTTGCCTCGCCTACGGTATCAGAAAAAAGATAAAAAAGTCTATTAAAACTGTGAGTGTGTTTTTATCAATCAATCAATCATTTACCCATACCAGATCAGATTGAGAAAGGGAAAAATAAAAGTAAGTTTGCTCCGTTATAATGTGCTTTGCAAAGGCGGCATTTACTTTGAAGCTTTTTATAGCCTAATTAAAATGAATTGTGTCACTGGAAAAAATCTTTGCGTTATGAAAGACGGGAATTATAGAGCTTAGTTGCGACTAAGTGAATAGCAAACATTACAATGAAAAGCAGTCGAGCCGTGAGGAAGAACCTATGTAAATTTAAAAATTTAGTGATTCCATGCGCCGCAGACAGTTTTTTGAAAAAGATAAATTTTATTCCAACAAAGCTGGCAAATAAAACAGATCTATATAACTGTGAATGTGCCAAAATTAAAACCAGTCAGTCAGACAGTCATCTATCGCATCGTCGTAAGTGAGCCCTCAACGGCCCACTTTGTTCCAAAGTTTTTTGACCACATATCAGTGCAGCGCCACGCCAGTCAGTCATATCCTGTGGCTAGGATATTGAGGAGTATAGTGGACCAATTTTCCTCTAAAGCTTCTCAAATAATTTATTTCGGACTGTTGACAGCAAAAGAGCTTTATAAAAGTTGAAATTTATCTATTCGTAGAGTACCTGCACACATCTACATCTGAAATGCGAGACTACCAACAAATACGAAAGCAACACGCGTCACGTGGGAAAAATATTTGCGATAGTTGTTAATAAACACAGCAAGCTCACTTCTACTGTCTATCAATAAACCCACTGCAAAAGAAAAGGTTACTTGATACGCGGAGAAGGACCGTCATAAATATTTGCAAACTAAGCAAGTGGTTGATGGTACGTGTAGGCAAGGCGGCTCCTTCTATACTTCTTTCAATCTTTGGCGTAGGCACACAAACGTCACGTTATCGTGAACTTCTCAACAAAGACTAGCCACCAATTATCAACTACTGACTGAAAAATAATTCTATATAGTTGTCAATGACATTATGTTCGGAAATGTTTGGTAACTCTAATAATACCGGTAATAGGGAAATAGACCCGCGTCCTAACTAAGTTTGATGACTCATTTAGTTGTTCAGGAAATGTTATGTGATGTTTGATTTTTTCCATGCTATCTTTTGTTGACGTCTGTGCAATTCCTCAGTTTGCCCAATGTAGACAAGTTCGAACTTTCTATACGTGCCTCGGTATCTCCGACCAGCTGACAAAAGAACAATCAACAGACTCGGTGTTCCTCCGTATATTTGATCTGTTCTATCGAAAGCGGGTGTGTATTGTGCCTTGAATGAAGAATTTGTTGGCGTGAAAGTCAAGGCCGTAGAAGTACTTGTATAATATTTATTCAATTGTGCATGAAACAGAACAAATACGCAACAGATATATATTTTCTCTACATTTGGAAACAAAAGTTTATTCTTGCTTGTATGGACAACAAGTTGCCATCACAGCCGTGGACAAGCAAAGAAAACACAAAACGCAATCGCGCAAGAAAGCTGAATTAATGAAGAAAAAAGAACCAGTGTACATTATGTTAATGGTGTAGCTAGCACTTTATGCAGCAACAAAAAAGAAATATTAATGGAGGTGCTCAGTGTTCACTAGACATGAAAATGTTGCCGTAAAACCTTCACTTTGTTTTCATCTGCCAATATAAATTACAACGCATTTACCCATAATAAAATGAGACGCTACGCTTCGACTGCATTATATGTAATTTACAACTGAGGAAATTTGCTTCTCGAGGGAGCAGCGCTCCGAGCATCATCACACCAACGGAGTGTTTTGTTGTTTTTACTGGTTTAGTGTTTTGTTGTTTTTACTGGTTTAGTGTTTTGTTGTTTTTACTGGTTTTTTGAAAGTTAAAATTCATTCATAAAATCAAGCTTTGATGGCAGATATGAACATCATCAAAATTAAGCGCAATGTCTTAATACTGTAAATAAGAAAAAGTAATTGAAAACTTTACAATAGAAATTGTTACAAACAAAGTGTGTGAAAGATAGGAAAATGTTGATAGGTTCATGGTAAAATATAGAAAAGCGCCCCCAATTGCCTCGTTTTGGTTTTCCGAATCGAAGGCAGTATGACAACGTATTAAAACGCGGGGTAGTTTGTTTGGTTGGGTGTAGGGACCGTGCTTTGAAATTCTCAGCGAGTCAAATGCGTTCAGTGATTTTTCACAATTACGTTCCATGTCTTCTGAGCAAATAAATCCCTATGCTATTATCTTCCTGACGTTGATTGCCTCGTTATTAATGCAAGATTATACAATGGGAGAGAAACACGATGCTAAATAGTTTTCAAAAAGGTAAGCTTATTCATTGTGGATGGGCACCACAAGAACATGTTGTTGTATAATCAGTATCGACTAAACGATGAGTTCAAAGAAAGGTGTTTGTATTCTACCCATGTCTTGTGGAGAATTCTCTCACGTCTGTCTGTATACGTACCTGCCCGCAAGGTTTCCGGAACATCTCCATTTGCTGATGTTCAGGATTGTAAGAAAAGAACACGGCAAATTGCAATAGCATTGCAGGGGTCCTTTACAAAACCAGTTTCTACACGTGACAGAACCTTCGGTCGTAAATTTTGTTTAAATTATAGAGCATTATATGACATACAACTTTTATCGATAAATTTTGCGCCGTCGTTATTTGGACAACTGTAGGTTGTTATCGATATATAACCACTTAAGAAAGAGCTATGTGCATCGTTGAATAATTCATTTTTACGCAAACTGCAGCATTCTCGATCAAGTACACTGGGCCCTTGATAATATGAATATTTACTCTAGAAAAGAATTGACCCATCAGTCTTACACTTTGCCATATTCTACAATAGTCAAAAGAGCACTTCCACTTTATGTACGATAGCACAATCGGAGAGACCGGACTTCGCTTTTTTTTAAGATTTTCCAAATGAATCCAGTTGTAAAAATTAATCTCTGCCGTTCAGTCTGTTTCTATCCCAACTTCTTTCTGTCTCCGTCATCAGTTCTCCTTTTTCCCTGTCTGTCCCTGTCTGATTCCTTGCCTGCCTCTCTGCTCTCTCTGGCTCCCCCCCCCTCTCTCTCTCTCTCCTCTCTCTCTCTCTCTCTCTCTCTCTCTCTCTCTCTCTCTCTCTCTCTCTCTCTCTCTCTCTCTCTCCATGATCATTTACACAATCATCTGTCACCTGTTACATGTGATATTGCACTGTAAATGGTATTAATTAATAAGCTGGTATCTGTTCACTTCCGCGATGTAACTTAACTAACTTCTCTTTTGGCCTGTAGTCAAAGCCAATTTCCTCTCGATGCGGAACCTTCACCTCATTTTGTTTTTCTGTTTTTCAAAAGTACAATTTGATGGGGACTTTTAAAACTATAGATTTACGCATGTCTTCAAGCCGAGTTTGGAATATGGTGAGGGCCATATTTAAGATTGTTGTCCACAAACGCCGAGGATGCTGATGTGGAAATCTAAAACCGTTCATCATCAGAGTTTGGCCATGGACCTATTCATGGGGCATTGAATGTGACAGGTTAAACCTGATACTATTATAATTCTAATACTATTTCCAAATGTACTGATTTATTTTGACGTGACATTTTCGTGTGATTGACAATGTATCACATCGGTGTCTCCATTCAGCTTCGGATCAAATAAAAACAGGAGATGGGAACCGTGGAGTTTAGAAGATCGAAACATTAAAATTTTGATAAATCAGAGAATTTACAAACTTTGATATGATAGAAGCAGCATGTACACTTCCCTTTGGAGTTTAATTTAACTGGGGTTAATCTCAGTAACTATATATAGCACAAATGTTATCTATTTTGGGATTTTTCGGACATCTTCCGCTTTCGCCGAGTAACTATTAGTGTCCAGTATATGTTTCGATACATGTATACGCATTTCAATGGCATAGACCTGTTTAAGAGAGATACAGATAGGGCAAGGGTCAAATCGTATTGACAGGCGACTGTGGAGAGATAATGTCATTATGGTCGACGACAATGCTCGATCGAACGAATTTCAATTCGCAGCGCATTTTGAGTAATTTCATTTGCTAGGTTCTACTAGGAGGAAAACTAATAGAGTTGTACACATGCAGTTGTGGCATTCTTTGAATATTTCAATTCTGAACATGATTGAACTTCTGGTACATAGAGACTTGACAATGCAACGGACGTGTTGTACGCAGAATTTTGTTTGCTAAAAGTCAGCAGTCACATTATTACCTCAATTGCTTCACGTCAGGAATATGGAGAGTAAAGGGTTATATGAGATACCAGAGAGCTCTTCGTCGTAACACTAAATGACATCAACAATGTTACATTTTAGTAACTGTGTGATCGCAAGCAGAATTCAGAAGATAAGACTGGCTGAACTCGATCAGTTTGTGTTTAATAAAGTTAGCGAGTGCAGCTTTCAGCTGTCACCGCTTTGCTGTGCATACATGTTTTCCTGAATAAGGCATTCAGTCAGCGATATCAATGACACTTAGCAGGATAGGATCGCGGGTTTTTTTAATTCTTTGGTCACGTAGTACATTGATATGAACTTTGAAACATACAGTGAGAATTGTCGATAAATCATTAAACACACCTGCTGTAACCTCGTCTGCAAACGGAGATGAAAAATACAATAACGTAGTTTCTATAATATGAAACATGACAGTGAACCATGGCAAGGCTACATATTGAAATCTCAGCGTATTGTACAGTGGGGTTTCATTTTTGTTGATTTTTAGATGATAAGTTATAAGATAACAAAATACAAATATCATGTTGTTCACTATAATCGTTAGTGTCAGTCAAAGAGAGCCATTTACACAATACATTGTGGAAATAATATTTAATACTTTTCCAAAAAGCGCTCCAGGGTGTGCGAACAAACGTAAAATGTTTGCAGCTATTTGTCACTTTGTGAGTTCCACCTTCACCACGTACAATTAGGAAGTTTCAGTCGCGTCGATCAAGGTATTCTTCGTATGTTGCGAATAAAATAGTAATTAATTGTAGTGAACTTTGCTTGTAAAAGTATGTCACATGTAGTCAGCGCAGACACAGATTTGCGAAGGAATAACGTTTTCGGAATTCATTTACTTTTAAATTTTATTCGTATATACTGCATCCACCAGGAGCCAAATGACAGGATCAGTAAAAAAACCAAAAGTACTCTGTAAAAATATTACATGAGACAATAAAAATTAACAATAATGACTTGACTTAATGTTTCTTGATGGTGACAAATACTTCGACTGAGCAAAGAAAGATCAGTTTGATCTCAAGATAAAGTTCAGGATTGCAAAAAAGGTAGGATGGCAAAAGTGAACTACTGTTGAGAGAGTCCCATGCTTTCATCCATAAAAATGAGCTGAACCTAAAACTTTACACCACTGTATACATTGCAAAACGTTTAAGCTAAAAAGATCCTTAATAAAATCATTTTGTCAAGACGCTTAAAATGTGGTACATTGACAATACCTTATTGCCCCAATATAATACAGAACACATTTTATCAAAGGAAGGTAAAATGAATAAGTTTATCCAGTTATATTGAACAGTTCAACCGACAACGCTTCACATTTCAGTGAAAATTATATATTCACTTGCTTTTCATTACAAAGCGGAAATAAATTCCAGTTTCATGTAAGTATGAGCATAAGTTGATCAATGTAAATGCTAATACTTTAAATATTAAGAAAATATACACTTACACATCGACTTAG